>NW_021431928.1:0-33706 GCF_001605985.2 Dendrobium catenatum | reverse complement strand
CTCCCTTCCTCCTTGGAAAGCTTATCTTCACTTCGGAGTCTATCTATTACAAAGTGTCCCAATCTGATCTCTCTGGGAAGAAATCGACAAGTGGAGAGCACTAATAATTGTCCTCTCATACTCGATTATCTCTGTATAAGTCATCCATCGGTGTTGCAAATGGAGCCATTGAAAAGTATCGACTCCTTAAAAAAGTTGTTGATTTCGAATAATGATGAGCTGATTTCAATGCCAAATGAGGCGGAGCAGTGGTTTCTCAAAGTTAGGTCTTCTCTTTTTGAGCTGAACTTTATGAATCTCCCGTCCGTACAGTCTCTGCCTTCCTTCTTGGAAAGCTTATCTTCACTTCAGCAATTATATATTGGGAACGTTCCTATGCTTCGGGAATTACCGAACCTTCCTCCCTCTTTGAAACATCTAATGATTTGGGAATGTCATCCAGAGTTAAAGGAGCGCTATGGAGAGGATGGAGGCTCCCATCGGCACAAGATTGCTCACATTCCGACTATCCTTATTGATAAAGGTTTTAAGGAAAATACTAGAGATAGAGGCCTAACGATTTGCTATTCAGTCCAGTGAAATAAGGCTTGCACACATTTTACGGTAGCAGCTGCTTACATACATACAAAGGTAAGTGCATGACAAAGTTTTTCATGTCCTTGTGAACCGTACTGTGTGATGCTGAAAGTTAGGTCTTCTCTTTCTCAGCAGGTATTTTGGAGGGCTCAAATCCTTACAGTCTCTGCCTTCCTTCCTCCTTGGAAAGCTTATCTTCACTTCAGAGTCTATATATTTATGTTGTTCCTATGCTTCGGGAATTACCAATAATGTCATCCAGAGTTAAAAGGAGCGCTATCGAGAGAGGAGGGAGGCTCCGATCAGCACAAGATTGCTCGCATTCCTCATATCCTTATTGATACATAAGCTGCAAACTTGTTTATTCTTATCTTATTTGTTTGATATATATGAAATGTGAAAGAATAATGCAATGTCAGCATTCACCAGTTTGTATAACTTGATAGATGTACTCAATTTTATTTGGGAAATTTACATACATCCAGAGTTAAAAGGAGCGCTATTGATATATTACTATTATTTTACATATTTAACACCTCAAATATTAATATTATACTTATACCACTCAAATCTTTGATTTACCTCATTTTTATCACTCCACTCCGTCTACTGCATATTTGACGACGTCTTTCTTCCCCAAGTGTATCGCGTGCATCTTTGGAAGGAAGTTAGGGCTCGCAACAACACGGGAAATCAAAGCTCGCGGGAGGGGACTAGGGCCGGAAGGTGAGTAGTGTTGCGTTCTCTCTGTTTTGTTCAAAATGAATTTGTTTTCTTGAGTTGGATTTTGTTCTTTAAGCAGTGGCTGGTATCATTGTCCGCTTGCAAATTTGTTTTGTTTTCTTTGTATTCACGACTTTTCAATCATGTAGTGTATACTCTCTGTTGCTTAAACCCTCCATGCGAAGGAATTGTTGTTTACTTCCAAAAAAAGATCAAGTTTTGATGTCCTGGTATCGGCTGGGGATTTCCTCACGCCCAAATCCTTCTTTCTTGTCAAAGAATCGGCTGTGGAAGAACCCTATCTCCATAATTTTTTGCTTGGATGAGAAAAATTGATACTTTTAAGAATTTCTGAAAACTATCAATTTATTCATTGAATTATCTCTACGTCTCTACTTCTCATCACTGTTTTCATTTCTTCATCTTACTGTTTGGTCATTTTCATTGTTTTGAGCCACTTAAATGATATTCATAGTTTGGTTTTAATCTGATAAATAGCTTTCTTTGATGCTAAATTCTTCTGATTTCTGATTTTATTTACAAAATTTACTTGAGTTGATAGATTTGCAATGCTTTCTAATTTTCCTCTAGGTGATTTATGTTGCATGCCAAACTCTAATGTCGTGCTTTTTTCTCAGATTTTCTACAACTTTTAATGAGTTCTTCAAATTCATCCTTCTCCAAAATTAGGCCGCAGCATATCTATGTTTACTTTCATTGTCATCTCAAATGTGTCTTGTATATTTGCCACCGAGGACCTAGCAGTGGAAGGCAATTTTATAGGTGCATTTATAATCGAAGTGAGGATGATTGCAATTTCTTTAAATGGATGGATGAGCAAAAAGAGCCATCTTATGTCACACATTATGAATTTAAAGCATCTGATCGAAGGACTGCTGAGAAGCTTGACTTGATTCTCCTTACGATGAAAGTTTTTGTAGTGATGGTTTTTATCGACATTATAATCCGAGTTTATTTTGGATTACTATGTTGTATCTTAACTGTTTTTATGTCATGTTTTGTAGTGTTATGTAGTATCTTAAGTGTTTCTGTTGAATACGAAGGAAAATGTAATGTTGCTTGGAGAAATTATGTTTCTACTTATGTTGTATGAAAAGAGATGATGTATTTTCAATTTTTTGTAGAATGAACAAAAATTTGGTATTCATTGGTATTCACTCCTTTGTTGGAATGTAAAGGTTTTATTTGAATGTTGGCTTAAGTTGGTTAAACTGCTATACTTATTGTCCTCATTTGGTATTCACTCCTTTGGTGGAAAGTAAAGCTATGAATTTTATCTTTCTTATGTAAAGTTTGAGAATTAGATTTGAAAGTTGGCTTCGGTTTTAGATACATAAGCAGCCCACGTCTAGTTGTGACTGAAATCAGCCATAAGACTATTTATCTTAATAGTGATCAAAACAGAAGCAACAATTAGAGAATATCTACGTACGATTTCCTTCAAATATCTGTTTCAAAAAATCTCCTTCATTATATTTGAACAACAAACTATTACATTCAATATGCATTTAATTTAACAACAATTTTCTATAGTCAAAATGAATTTTAATTTAAACTTATAAGGTAAAGTGTCTAATATGAAATTAGTGCAGATTTTTAAAAGAAGAAAATACATTCACAAAAAGGGCAAGAGCATTCATACCAAACTAATATGAAATTAGTGCAAATTTTTAAAAGCATAAAATATAGAGCTTTCTTCCCAAACTAATATGAATTTAGTGCATATTTTTAAAAGCAAAAAATACATTCACACTAAGGGAGAGATCTTTCTTCCCAAACTTATAAGAAATTAGTATAGATTTTTAAAAGCATAAAATACATTCATAATAAGTGAGAGCTTTCTCCCTACAGAAAATACTTTAAATAGCATCGTTACCTGCTGGAGTCTCGCGAAGGAGTTCACGGCAATTTGCAAGCAGACGTCCGCGTGAAGGAGTTTGTGCAAGGTTTTTTCCTGAGTTAAAACACACGGACACAACTAACACGACAAGTTGCGCGCGAATGTGGGACTTAAAACGAATGGAGGGGTAATGGATGATGGACTCAATCAAGATCCCATGGTTCCGTCGTCTCGGGCAACCGTGGTCCCTGGTCTACTTAGAGGATGTAGTCTACCCAACCTGACAGAAGGATCCTTGTCAGCAATCATGTGTTGCTTCTTCCAAAGGGACTTTGTAGACCTGGGGTGGATGCTTATCTAAGGAAACAAATTTGAATACACCTTAGCTAGCAGAGGGCTTTGTGCTTTATCGATCATATCCTATTGATTAATATCTTAAGGATTTGATGCCACTAAGGTACGCATTGGCTATGGCCATAACCGATATTTCGTGGTGCCATTTGGCGGCAACATCACTCGATTTATAGGGCCCCGGGTCATAACCGTTTATCCTGTGATACCATTTGTTGAAAAAACCGTCGGTTAGAGGACACGTCCTTACTAGCATGAGACTGTTTAGGAATGGAACCTAAGAATATTTTTGACTATGCATTAGCTCTATGAAAGCTGAAGTAAATTTTGATTTTTTCACCTCAGCAAACTGTTACGGATAGTAGATGGATTTTGCTTTAAGTATTGATGGATGGATTTCAATTTTAAATATCTTTGGAATTTTGAGATTTTTTTTTTAATTTTTGTGGCACTTGGGAAGAATTTGAAATATTTGAATTTAAACCCTCAGACATTAATTTGTAGTCAGGTATTTGGTCACTTATCCATCATGAATCTTTTGATTAATAATTGATCTCCCTATTATTAGTTGCTTTGAGCGAGATGTAGGATTCTTGTCCACCATTGATCATTGTTTGTAAACAAGTTACGATAGAACTTTTGCTCATCAAAAGTTCCACATTCCTTCATTTGTCTCATATTAGGTCTTAGTACTCGCAAGGGAATTGCACATCACCATTCGTTTAAATGTTTCCCCACAAATCTCCGCATACACATGTAATTAGATTATTGTGTGCATTACAAGTCTCTTGATATTAAGTGAAAACCTTGAATTGTTGATTGCAACATGGTATTGTTCAAAAGAACCCAAGCCTTGACTTTGTAATTGAGTTGTATTTTTAGAAACTTCCCCTTGTAGATAGGTTACGACTACAAGTTCCTTATCTCCGTTCCTGATTAGTAACATGTAAGATGCCCCTTTGATACTTTAATGAAATTCCTTGTTGTTGACTGTAGACATATCATTGCATATGAATCACTATTATTCACCAGGAGTTTGTCATTGTGTTTAGTGTATGCCTCTTGAGTGTGCTTTTAGACTAATCACATGACGAATACAAATATTGTAATTAATCACTATCATTCTTATATGATAGATCAAGTGTCCTATCTAATTAAAATTTTGTTTAGCATGAATTTCATGCTTGTATGCTTAACACTTATCATTTTTTAAATTAGAGATTTTAGCATTAGACATTAGGTTATGTTCTCTGTGATTGCAAGTCTAGTTCATGTTCAAGTACAAGTCCAAAACATTTTCAAATAAAGTTTAGGCTCGATATGAGTCTCTTCCATTCGTCGAGTTTCCTATTGTTCAAGTTATGTTGAAGTCTTGGTGACCATTCAATATTTTTCTTCGTCCAAATAGATATAAGTATTTTGCTCATTTATTTATATTAAAATTTAGTTCATTTTATTGTCCAAATTAATGTTCAAATAATGTCCAAGTAATGTCCTAGTCTTGTGCATCTTCAGTTCAAATTTTGGCAGCCTCCCGGCATATCCTCCATTTTGCGGAAAACCAAGAGGCAACTTTCTCCTCGTCGCTACTTGAGTGCTTCAGGTAAGTGTCAAATGACATCGCGGTTAAATTTTTTTAAAATCCTCGCTCACTACATGAGCATTTAAGAGGTCTTCGAGTTCGTGTTTAAAAGAGCACAATTTTCTTTCCCCCATCTGCACTACGTGAGCATTTGGAGGTACTTTTTTTCCCTTTCATGCTACATGAGCACTCCGGGGATTACCTGCCTTGCTGCGAGCGTTGCAAAGGTTTCCCTCTCTACTACGCTACGTGAGCACGTAGGGAATTTGTCTGTTCGTCTCAAGCCTTGAGAGCGGGATTTTCCTTAGTTAGAAAACTATACCTTCAGGTTGGGTGATAGTGGTGATGAAATACACAAAATATAAACATCTCTCCTTTTTTTTCTGTCTTCTTCTTCTTTTTTTGTGTTTTGCTTTCCTCACACATATTTTTTTTTAGTAATTATCATTATTATAAGCATAAAGATAATTATAATAATGATAATCATTTATTGCTATAATTTGTAATAGTGATTATAAATAATAGCATTAATGTGTATCTTTACTAATAATATTAGTGCTAATTATCACTAATGACAATGATGATACCCACTACTATTACTATACATCAGAGACCAATTTATTGCTAAAAAAAAGGTCTGGCTAATGATAATAATAGTAAATAAAATCCTATACCTTTCCTCTCTTAAAGTTTTATAAAATGTATAGGTGAAGTTTCGGGTCTTGGTTTGCAGCAGAGAGGGAGCTATAAGAGCCTGCAGTTTACGAAGAGGGGAGACGGATGTTGGCTTGAAAACTGGAGCTTCGTAAAGTATTAATTTATGAAAAATCATTTACCATCAAAAACTGAGGTATTTTTCATTAAATAACAATTTTTTATGGAATTCAAATAGTGCAGGACGATCAACAATAACTTTACCGCTGAACAAAACTCTCAATTTCTATTAATGAAAAGTTTGTAGTTTCTACAGGAATTGCCCACACCCACAATAACTGTCACATCAACACTTTGGATAAGTCTATCCAAGATAAAAACGTGTAAAGAATAGTTGACATGACAATCATTGAAGCATTCAATATAAAATATTTTCTAAGGAAATGTTCCTATTAGAAATTGGCATATATACAGTGACTTAATAAGAGTTCGTTGATATTCTCATGAGCAGGGCAAAAAAATTACCATGGGAAAATTTCAATCCTTTGTAATTCATCTGCATCCACGGATTTCATATCCACCAAAATTATGATAGCTACAACTTTCTCCACCACTGCCAGCACTATTATTACCAGACTTTTCTACGATGTCTTCTTCCCTTGGAGACACTGCTGTCAGTTACAGTACTGTTCAGAAGTGGATCATCTATACCACGAATAACTCTCCTAGAAGGTGACGAGGACCTTATGGCACTACCATCCTTGATTCTCCTTTTATACTTCTCCTGCAAGATTGCGGTACCAAATGACTATATAGATGTTGTTGGTGTTTGGAGGGGTGAAGAAGCCGAGCGCAAAGGTTCCGTTTGCGGAGATGAGATTTTCTCCGTACGAGAGTGGATGAGATGGAGTAAAGATGTCTATGGCGAAGGAGATGGAAAAGAAGAAGAAGAAGAAGAAGGTGACGAAGAGGATGATGACAAGGTTCGGGATGATCGTAAAATTACTGACAAAGCAGAACTCATTATCAAGAACCATAATGTTCTTGACAATAAGCAATTCTTTGCTTTATTGTCCTCTTTTTAAAGATCAAATTTATAATCATCAACGTTTCATTTTTGGAGTTGAGTCAGAGCAAATAAAATTAAGCCAAGTCTACTCAAATTGAGGTTGCATAAGATTTCATATGTATTAAATTAATTTAAACTAAGCTCATTCAACTTGAATTGAATTAGCTCAGATCTAATTAAATTGAATTTCATTAAAATGAATTCAATTGGTCTAATTCAATCACTTAAGGCTAATCTTGATTGTTGAAGTATGTTTAAAATATATTTAAAAAATTAATAATGATAAAGATGATTAAATATGTATGAGAATCACATGACCCATTTGAATCCGATCTCGATCTTCCTAGTTCTTTTTTCACCCTTTGTCCCTTTTTACTTGTAAATTTTATTATTTTATCCTTCATGTACTATTTCTTATTTTTAAATTAATTTATAGGTCATACTTTAAATAATTTAGTTTTTGACTTATTATTATTGTTTGATTTATGTGACTCAAATGTATTGTTCAGTATTCTCTAACCCAATGCACACTCATAATTTGTTCAGTAGGGGAGATGGAGAAGTAGAATAAGAATGTTAGAAGGATTGTTTTCTTGGTATTTTAGGTTTTGCTAACACTTCAATTATCTAAAGAGTTCTTTTCAACTATAGTTAGGGTTGAGAGCTCAGCTTGAAGATCGTAAATCGGTTCAAATCAAGTGAGCCTAAAGTAAGGACCGGACATTATTTTGAGCCATTGGTGGAATAGCTAAGGGTTCATTTGGGACAACTTTCTTAATGCTTTCCAAAACAGTATTTTAGCTAAAATTTTTCTTGAATTATAACTTTTGTACTAAAAAGCTGCTTTAGAAAGCAATGAAAAAGCAATCGCAAACGAAGCCTAAGACTAGCTCGAGATTAGCTTGACTTTATTTACAATATATTTCTCATACTTATTAATATTTAGAGAAAATTAATGTTATAAAAGGGATTGCTTTAAAAGGTATCACATAACCATTAAGACCTTGACTAGGAAAAGGTGGTCGTTTATTATTATTATTATTATTTGCTCATGGGCTGCTTGATAATAAATTGCATTGTGTTTTTTGAATAATCAAAGCGTTGATTAGTTAATGTTTTTTGAATTTTTTTTTAGTTGAGGAGAAATGAGATTTTGTGTCACCCATTCATTTGATAGAGCAGAAATTGATAGTTAGTAATTTTGGGTTAGCCAATTTTTTTGTTTGATGGTAGATTGATGTTGATTTTATAATATTTTTATAACATCAAAAGAGATGCCCGTAAGTGTGGCTTGAAATTTTCGTTTTATTTGTGACAGTTTTTTTATTACTTTTTAAAGCAGATTTTTTATACAAAAATTTTTTGAAGTAAAAATTTTTGTACTAAAAAGCAACAAGAAATTTGTCCTAAATGAAGCCTTTGTTTGACTCTTTTTTAGTTGAACCGTTTAGAGTAAAGTATAGACGTAGAAAAAATTTTATTTGAATTGTGTGTATTAGGACTTTGTTTCAATGTCTTGTAGAGATATTAAACATTTACAGTTTTTCTGCAACTCCTTTTGGACTAATAAACTTGGAGCTCGCTCAATGAAAATGAGCTAGTCATCGTAATTTGTGAGATAGACTGGATCAAAAGGCTCAATTCAAGCTAGCAAATTTCTTTTGTTTTTACTTAATTTCAAATATTATATATTTTTTTTTATTTTAGATTTTTATGCATTGTTTATGAAAGTCCTCTAATGTGTAAATGTTGTAAGAAATTAATGGGATGGGAGCTTTTGTTGTGCTAATTGCTTAGAGATAGACAAACAAAAAAGTTATGGCCATGTAAAATGTATGATTTTAGAAGTTTTTATGATCTTAATCTACAGAATTTACAAAACAAAAAAGGCTATGAAGTGTTAGCGACCTGCAACAATTGAGATTGAAAGGTCATTAAAAGAGGTACTTACATGTTGATTCAATGGATTTCTAGCATCTAAATCATTGTCAATGGTGAAAAATGCAGGTTGTTTGATACTGTTGAAGTATAAGCTTTCATTGGCAAGCATGGTAACAATATCAGACATGAAAGGGCGATCTTCTGGTCTCTCTTGCACACATAAAAGTGCAACGTAAATGCATCTCGCAACCTCATTATTCTGAAATTTATTATCTAATGAAGGATCTACAAGCTCCGCCCAGGTTCCTTCTTTCCATAAACCCCAAGCCTGATGAAGTAGCATGAAATTACTTAAGTTTTTTTTTTAAATTTTTTACTAGTTTCTAAGTTAAATGCCAAGAAAAAAGGGATGGATCACTTACATATGCAAGGAGATTACAAGAACCATGATTTCTTCTTCCGCTCACAATCTCGAGAAGCAGGACTCCGAAGCTATATACATCCGATTTGACGGAGAAGAGACCATTCAAAGCGTATTCTGGAGACATATACCCGCTAAAAAAATGGCAAAATGGAGCTAATTAGCATTCAAAACATTAAATTAAAACTCCATTTTGATTGCTTCAAACTAAGGGGCTGTTTGGTAGCATATAGGATTTGATTTAAGTAGGATTTCATAAATCTGTATTTTGTAAATCTGGATTTCGGAAATCCTGAGAGGCCTAAATCTTAAAAATTGTTTGGTAACATTCATAATAAATCTTATTAAATCATGTGTGACTGTTTGGCTATAGAATGGATTTAATGAGCGGACTCTTCCTCTCCGGCCAACGGATTTCATAAATCCGGCAAAAAGTAGGATTTCAGAAATCCGGGATTTAACATGAAAAGGCTGAATTTTCGCCTACGACGGCTTTCATTTACCGTGAGATTTGATTTTGCATTTAAGCCGTTTGGTTGGATTTCGCTCAAATCCGTCTCAAATCTGGCCTAAATCATGCTACCAAACAGCCCTAAAAATAGAGTTTTAAAAATGAAAAATCCGTTACATTAATGAGAATTTAAATTATAAAAATCTAAAAAATTAGTAAAATTTTTTTTTTCTAAAATGTATTTTCTACCTATAAGCAACCAAATGAGCCCAAATCAGAATTCATTTCAAAAATGATGGAGAAGTGATTCATATACTTACAAGGTGCCGACAATTCTTCTAGTATTTGCTTGGGTATCATTAGAATCGAAAATTCTTGCCATGCCAAAATCTGAGATCTTGGGGTTCATGTCACCATCCAAGAGAATGTTGCTTGCCTTTAAATCTCTATGAATGATTCTTAATCTGGAGTGCTTATGAAGATAAAGAAGCCCTTGAGCTATTCCTTCGATTATTTGAAAGCGCCTAGTCCAGTACAGTTTTAATCTTTGTTCAACATCTGCAGAAGATATCAATAATTTTGATTAGAAATGAACTTATGGTTTGTTCCTTATTCTTTTGGAGAGAACTTACCGAAAAGCAAGAGATCCAAGCTTTTATTAGGCATGAACTCGTATATCAACATCTTCTCTTCGCCATGAATACAACAACCTAATAATCTTACTAAATTCCTATGTTGCAGTTTAGCAATTAATAAAATTTCATTTTTGAACTCCTCTAATCCTTGCCCTGATCTTGCAGAAAGCCGTTTGATAGCCACATCTTGTCCCTCTGGTAATTTGCCCTAAAATAATGTCCATTACAATAACATTTGCACATCACATATCAATATCACAATGCACTGAACAGTTTCACATAGCATTGAAAAAGTTTATACAGATGTTACCTTATAAACAGGTCCAAAACCACCTTCTCCAAGCTTGTTAATATCAGAAAAGTTGTTTGTAGCACTTACTACTTGAGCAAATTTAAAGAATGATATTTCTGAATTCCCTTCTTTATTGGCTTCATGCATAATTTCATGACCCCAATTTACAGAGGAAACTAATTGTTCCTCTTCTTCTTGGAATTAAGAAAAAAAAAAAAGTTTAGTTTTTTATATGTATTTATATAGTATAATAAAAGTAAAATAAGAATATTTCAAAAACTTACTTCTGCGTTTCCATCTCCTTATCACAAGTATCAAAAATATTAGAAGCAACAATACAGAAGCTACTGGCATTGTGACAAAAATCCATGTCTTTTTCTTGCCCCTCCCTGTTATTCACAAAAGTAGTGCAGTATGAAGTCAAAAAAATGTGTCAATATTTATGTGCTGGAAAAAAGAAATTGGAAAAAGAGCTTGTAATAAAATAGCTTCTTTTGATAGCTCAAGCAATCTCTGTATTATGTTACAAACAAAGTGGATGCCACCTGCATTTATAGGTGAGCATCCTCTTTTTAGATTCCTCGGTAGTACATTAGAATTTTATTAATATAGTTAGATTATCTCCACGAGCTAGAAGTTTATAAGATATTGTCTTACATGTCAGAACTTTAAAACCTTATTGGCTTAATTCAATGCATGTCATAATTAAAGGTTTGATTTTTTCTCATTCTACCTAAAAATCTTATAGTAGCTACACATAAATATTTGCTTTAAGAACTCCATTAAGAATGCCGACATAACATATGGTTGATAGATAGATTTTTCCCTTCACTTCTTTCTGATTCATGAAAATCAATATTTAATTGGCTTATACTTCATCAATTTAACTTGATTTTATAAATCTCATTACTTCAATCGCTTTGTCTTTGTCATGTAGATGATCAACCAAACGTCGCCTGTTCTTCTCACACAATATTAGTTTTGTTTGCGACAGCTTTGTAAATTAACTTTTTCTTTCAAAATTTTTTTGAATTAAAAATTTGTGTGCTAGAAAACTACTTTAATAAGCAGTATGAATGTTTTTGAAGAACTTGAATCTTCTTGGATGAGAGAGGGGGAGGGGGAAGAGAGGGAGAGAGAGCTAACGGGAAATTTTCTTTAATCCTCTTCCATGAGCTTCCAATCTCCATTGCAACCCCTTCTATTTATAGAAGAATGAATCTACTAAGACAACAAGGCCCTAAGGAACAAATAATCTAAAACTGGACGAATACCTAACAAAAGCCATAGTTTCTTCTTCCAATATTTTAATCGATTCTCTTATTTTATTGTTTCTTGAAGGCTTCAATGACATAAAAATTGAAAGTTTCATAAATATCACCTGTAGTTCACGTACTTAGAGAGAAGACACAATATTCACTTCACATCTTAGATCTACTATTTGAACAAATCAAGTAGAGAGACAATAATTGCCAGCCCGACGTAGCCGACCCCACGTAGTGGGATAAAGGCTTGATGTTGTTGTTGTTGTATTATGTGGTCATGATTTATTATATATATATATATATATATATATATATATATATAATCAAAGTGAAATAATAATATTTCAAAAACATACTTCTGCGTTTCCATCTTCTTATCACAAGGGCGCATATCAAAACTATTAGAAGCAACAATATAGAAGCTACTGGCATTGTGACAAAAATCCATGTCTTTTTCTTGTTCTTCCCTGTTATTCACAAAAGTAGTGTAGTATGAAGTCAAAAAAATGTGTGTCAATATTTATGTGCTGGAAAAAAGAAATTGGAAAAGGGGCTTGTAATTAATTCTTTGTTTAAGCTCAAAATTTTAAAAATTGAGCTCTGTATTTGAGCAAAAATATTTACATAAAAGATTTACCATCTCGTATCCGGGGGCTTAATTCAATGCATGTCATAATTAAAGGTTTGATTTTTTCTCATTCTACCTAAAAATCTTGTAGTAGCTACACATAAATATTTGCTTTAAGAACTCCATTAAGAATGCCAACGTCCTGACGTAACATATAGTTGATAGATTTTCCCCTTCACTTATTTCTGCTTCATGAAATCAATACTTAATTGGCTCATACTTCATCAATTTAACTTGATTTTATAAATCTCACTACTTCAATCGTTTTGTCTTTATCATGTAGATGATCAACCAAACGTCGCATGTTCTTCTCACACAATATAGATTTTTTTTGTGACAACTTTCTAAAGTAACATTTTATTACATTTTTTTTTTTGAACTAAAAATTTTGTGCTAAAAAGCTACTTTAAAAAGCATAAAAAAAAGTTATATCAAATAAAACTGTTATGAATTTTTTTGAGGAAATTGAATCTTCTTGGATGAGAGAGAGGGAGGGGGAAGAGAGGAAGGGGAGAGAGAGAGCTAGCGGGGGAATTTTCTTTAGTCCTCTTCCATGAGCTTCCAATCACCATTACAACCTCTTCTATTTATAGAAGAACGAATCTACTAAGACAACAAGGTCCTAAGGAACAAATAACCTAAAACTTCACCAATGCCTAACAAAAGCCATAGTTTCTTCTTTCTATATTTTAATCAAATTCTCTTATTTTATTGTTTCTTCAAAGCTTCAATGTGATAAGAAATTGAAAGTTTCATAAATATATATCACTTGAAGTTCACGTACTTAGAGGGAAGACACAATATTCACTTCACATATGCTTGATTAGCATCTCAGATTTACTATTTGAACAATTCAAGCATAAATTATAGAAACAATAATTGCCAGTCCAACCAATGCCTTATCTTAATGTTAGTCAAAGGAAAATTAGGTCGATCATAAATGCTTCACTCTGTAAGTGTAAATGCAATGAACCAAAGAGCCGTACCGTATCCAACAATGTCAGGCAAAATTTTAAAAATAGCTTCATAGCTAAGCTAAGTTAAAATAGATTTTAATTGAGTACGATACGTGACCATGTTATCAAATTAATAATCTAATGATGTATATACCGTTAGATCCATTAGCGGATGACGCGATTCGGACGAAGAGATCCTGCTGCCTGTCGTCCGCAGAGGATCTGAGATCTTTAATCTCCGTCATCCAAACAATGCATCCAAATCCTCCACCGCCGTTAAGATAAACGCTCGCATAAGCCTTACAGGAGCAATTCATCAAACACCTTGTCTTACACTCAACCAAGCCCAAGCTCATATCCGCCACCGCCGCCGTCGTGTCCGGCAGCGTCGTGCCGCGAACCACCAAGAACTCGTCGGTTTCGTTTGCCCCGTTTGCCCCGCAGCCGAGCGCCGCCCCTCTAACGCAGCCATCAGACCAATTTCCCTCGCTCCAACTCACCGGATTCTTGGGATTAAATCCACCAAGACACTGGCACATCGGCGAGCTACTGGAATCGCAGATGGCATTGGTTCCGCAGGCCGGAAAGAAGTCGCAAGGATCGCTTGGTGCGAACCAAATAAGATTCCAATTCTGAGATGATGCTTTCCAATGGTATATTCTGGCTACCCCTTTTTGATCCATGGTCAGTGTAGAAATGGCGTCGCCGATCGAGTTGTAGTAGAAAAAGATCTCCTCCGGAGTGGAGTTGAAGCCTTGGTTGAAGTCTCGATAGAGATCGATGGAGAATAATCTTTTAGGGCAGGCACCGGTGAAGCCGAAGCCGTTCCATGGCCCGCCACGCCAGATCCAGCTTCCAGAGAGATCGCGGATGACCAGTTGGGGAACGCCGATGGTGTCGATCGCTAAGGAATATTTCCCCGGCGATGGATCGGAGTTGCTCAGCCATGCCGTGAGATTCCGATCGATGCCGATTTTCAGTTCCGGGCCAAGCTTCATCCCGGAGAGCAAGGTGTCGGTCGGGTAATCGAAACTCTGCCATAAGTGGGAGCTGGAATTCGAAGCTCTAATGATCAAATTACCCGTGTCGAGAAGTTGAGCGACGGGATTGGGGATGGAATTGGGGAAGGAAGGGGAAGACCAAAGAGGAGTGGAGTTACCAGAAGTTATGAGATGGAGAGATGCGTCATCGGCGATGATTGACAGTGTTGCGTTGATGTTGTGAATGGGATTCCGGCGATTGGCAACCCAGACGACGGTTTGAACAGCGAGATTGTGGTACCAAATGCCTATATAGCTGTTGGTGGTGTTTGGAGGGGTGAAGAAGCCGAGCGCAAAGGTTCCGTTTGCGGAGATGAGGGTTTCTTTATAGGAGAGTGGATGAGATGGAGTAAGGATGTCTATGGCGAAGGAGATGGAGAAGAAGAAGAAGAGGATGATGACAAGGTTCGGGAAGATCGGCTCTCTCGTCATCTCCAGATTTTCCGAATGCTTCCAAATCTACAGATCGCATAAATAATGCTTGAATCATGGTGGTTGGGAACTGAAAAATTGACTATTCTATGATCATAATTTCCCCGCAACTGATCGGCTCTCTCATCATTTGTGTGGAAATAATAATTAATAATGCCAGCAAGATTGATTAAGATTTGTTCAAGCATAAATGTCAGTGGCCCATTGCAATAAATTGGGATAAAGATGATCAACAATGGCGGAACTAAATTAAAATTTCTTCACCCTTTTGGTCTTCCCTTTTGGCTCATATTTCTATCTTTCCTGCTCAGGCAAAAACACCAATATTATTAACAAATTTTTATTTATGTTTGGAACGAGATATTCATCTGCTGCCACCTCCGAAAGGGTATTTGATGGCGTGACTAATCATCGGCTAATCTAGAAGAGAGACCCATCCAAAAACCTCCTGGCCCGCACTTGTTTGGGCCCCACTTAAGAGGCGATGCCGCCCGAAGGTAATCGAGCATGGGTTGATGGACGAATATGATTGAGAACCCACCAACAAAACTAAACATAGGTGGGTTATTAATAATTTTTTACATGGTGGTCTGAGGCTTCCATCAATTCCCCCTTTCAGAATGGTGTCATAAAGCCTATGGATCAATTGGGCCTAAACCCTCCAATCAATCATTCTCTTTTTTGAAACTGTTACATAGTTATATATAATGCTTAGAGCATTGCCTCAAAATTTCCCTGAAAAAGCTATATATAATGCTTCTAAAAATTACTCCATTAGCTCAACTGTCCTTTATTGCAGAGTTGGAGAGAATATTACGTGCGGAGTTTGACACAAAATCATTCGATTTTGTGACTGTGACTATTAAAAGCGTAATTATTGTTCATTCCTATGCTTTTACAGTCCTTCGATTTTCATCGCCCAACTGCAATTCTTATATCACCACCATTTGGTTATGATCTTTTTAACCTCCAACTGCAGCTCTCTGACCACTGTTATCCTACTATGCCTCCACTAACTTATAATTTTCTAATCATGCTCACATGGCTACTCAAAGGCCTACTAACTCCATAATCCACCATTGCTAATAATAGCAACACGCATCATCACTTATAGGATCAATGCACACCGTCAATATCAACTCTAATTCTCAACTTCAACACTTGGATTTATATAGGATATTGGCCAAAAAGCTCTATGACTCCAACAATTTAATAAGCAATTTATCAATGCCTTCCCACAAAGAATGACTTCACTTGAAACCAAATATTAACTAGTGAAATGAATTTAATTGGGTTAGTCTCATGATTTTTCTCTTTCTTAGTTTCAACATAAAATCTCTAATATCTCTTATAATTCTTGCACTCCTCTCTCTCATCTATATATATTATGGTACTCTTTGCAAAATTAAGACATTAAATTCTTTATGCCTCTGCTAATGTGAAAGTTGCAACAAGTCTAAATTTTTTTTGATCATAATTAAAATAAAAATAATAATTTTATGCAATCAATAATTACTTGTGATGAATAAAATTATAAATTTAAATTAATTAATTAATTAAAATTTATACTCTTTTAAAATAACTCCCCTGGCTATAAAACTCCTTAATATTAATTAATATATTATAATCTAAAATTTTATTAAAATTAAAACATCACAAGCTGCAAGACTATTCGTACCTTTATCTCCGGCAATCGCCATCCAAGAAATGCACCCATTTCCTCCGCTGCTAAGATCAGCGCTGGCATAGCCATTGCAGGAGCAATTCATCAAACACCTTGTTCTATTCGTCCCGCAGCCAAGAGCCGCCCCTCTCACACATCCATCTGACCAATCTCCCACAGGTTTTCGGGTTGACCCGGCAACCCGTCGGGTCAACCCGAACCAGACCCGTTTTTACAAATGGGTCGGTTTTTCGGACCCGAACCCGACCCGCTTCGGGTTCGGGTCAACCCAAACCCGAAAATTCCGGGTCGGGTTCGGATCGGGTTTTCGGGTCGGGTCCAATATTGACAGGTCTACTTTGTATCACAAAATTATTTGTATAACATTATATTGAGTAACAAGCATTAAATTAAATTTTGATAATTCTAAAATACAAAACAAATTAATGTAAATTTTAAGATTAAAATACAATATCATATGGCAGATAAATATGAACTCATATTACCTTTAACGTGGGTTGCTGGTAGTTAGAATAATAAGAGAGATTCTATGAAAATTTTCATGATCTGATAAATAATAAGAACTTAAATCATCAATTTGTATTACTATTAAAAGGAAAAAAAAAAAAGAAATATCTTGATGCATTGGTATCAAAATTATGGAGATTGCTCCATCTTTCTCACAAAGCATACTTAGGGCTGCAAATGAACCGAGCCGAGCCAAGTATGTGAGTGTTCATGTTTGTGTTTATTTAATATCAGGTTGTTCAAGTTTGGTTCATGTTTGTTCGAGCTTTATTGTTTGTGTTCATTTAAATTAATGAGTGTTCATGTTCGGTTCATGTTCAATTCATGTTTGTTCGTTTAGTGCTTATCGAGCTTTGAACAAACAAACATGAACAAGTTGTAAAAAAAAAATTATTATGTCAGGTGACCTGATGTAGCTCTACGTCCGGTAGCCAATAATATGTTGCCACGTGCTCTTACTCTTTACCGCGCGGCCCGATGACCCGACTCGGACCAGAATCCGGGATTACTATGTTCGCGTATTGCTCGGTATTTGCTCGATATTGCTATATATTACTCGGTATTGCTATGTATTACTTGACAATAACGAGAAATATCGCAATACCGAGTAATGCATAAAAGAACTCGAGTAATACCTAAAAGAACTCGGTATTGCTCGGTATTGCTCAGTATTGCTAGGTATTTCTCATTTTTGTCGAGCAAATCGACCAATACGTAGCAATACCGAGCAATACGCAAACTCCCGGGTCCGTTCCGGGTCGGTTTGTCGGGCCGCGCGGTAAATAGTGAGAACACGTGGCGTCTGTTTACTGCTCACCGAATGTAGAGCTACGTCAGGTTACCAGACCAAATAAAAAAATTCCTATAAAAGAGTACTACTTTTAGATGTTCATTAACTTAACAAACGAGTTTTATCGAGCTTCCTAACAAACGATTACATCGAGCATGTTCGCGAACATATTTAATGAATTTTTTTAACTATCAAACAAACAAGTTCATGAACATATCTATGAACAAACATATTTATAATAAAAGCAATTGTCTATGTAACAAAGACAATAATTTATAAGCAAATCCCATCTTCACAGAATTTTCCTAACAACAGCATTAATAAAGGCAATGATTTATAAATAAATAACCATATAAAGCTACAATTACTTAGACAACAAGTTAAAGAATATTTGATACCTGCAGCAATCACATGAATCGAGCTTCTTATTGAGCTTAATGTCAAGTTTGTTCACGAACTTCAAATGATGTTGTTCGCGAACATAAATGAACTAAATGCATTAGTATTCAAATTTGTTTATTTAAGAATCGAGTATTTAAAATATTGTTCAAGTTTGTTTGTTTAGTTAATTAAACGATCACAAACGAGCTTTAATCGAACCAAATAAAGAGTAACTCGTCGAAACTTTGGTTCGCTTGCAGCCTTAAGCATACTTATTTGTCACCAATGCCTTTAAATGCAACTATATTTATAAGTCTTCATGTTATTCATCGATATTTATAACATCGAGTAATCTTATTTGATATCTCATCTGAAACTTAGACTTTGTTTTGGATGATGCAAAAAAGTAATCCACATAGTACAGTAAATCATTAGCATAAAAATATCGATCATAACCTATGGGTAAATCTATCACCCATAACATGAATCCAAAGAGTACAACAAAAGTAAGCAAAGCACATAAATCAATTTCAATCACATGTAATAAAAACTCATAAAGTCCGGCACAATGCATAAAAGTAAACACAGGCCTAGCCTAAGTCTAGAAGTGGTGCCCTAGAAAATAATTTTACGTGTGTGTAGGAGCCTGTGTGTATGAGATAGATCCTAAGCTAGGTAGTTAGTTAAAGTTACATAAAGTTTAAGTTTGTTGAGGGTCTGAAATGGAAATTTTATTTAAAGTTTAAATATGAGTGAATTATGATCCATTTTAGTTAATTTATTTTTGTAGATCAATTTTAATGCTTAGGATAATGATATTTGAAGTTTAAGTTACATTAGTCAATTTTGGAAAGTTTCGGATCCTCCTAGGTGCTAGGCTAAGGGGGTCCAAAAGGTAACTATATGAAATGGGCTAGTTTCAGGAATCTAACATTTTAATTAAATATTAATCCTTAAGTTGAGTAATTAGGCTTTGAGTTTGCTAGATTTGGGATTTCCTATGTAAAGATATGAATTTTCTAAGTTTCGGGCATTTAATGAATTATTAAAATTGCTTAATTATGGGTGATTTTATGTTTTTGATCCAAATCAGCTCCAAACTGATTAGAATCACCCCCAAAGATCAGAAATGACCTAAGAATATGTTTCTAAGTGTTTGGAGAAAATTTGAAATTTTTAATAATTTTTAATTATTTAATAGGGGAAAAAGTTAATTTTTAGTTAAAATTAAATTAATGGTCAGATTAAGGTCAAACTAAGGAGCCCTAATTATATAAGGTTAAGCATTAAATTTTGAACGATTCAAGATATTATGGGTAATATTTTGAGTTGAAATTGATTTATTACAATTTTCTGAAGTTATCGGGTCCTAATTAATGGGTAAATTATGGTTTGTTAATTAAGGGTCTAAATAGTCCTAAAAATTCCTAAAAAATTCTGAGATATTTAGGATGCTACTAAATTTAAATGTTGAAGTTTTCATGTCAATCAGTGATCTATCCTAGCTCATAGAATTTTTCTAAGTTCGCTAGACGGGTCCTTAATTTTTATCCTTAAAATGTCACTATGTTAGAGAAGGATTAAAATCAAGTTTAAACTAACCACTTGGGTTAAAAGCATAAGGAATTAAAGTGTACCACTAAAAAATATTAAATACCTCCATTGTCCTTGAGAAGTCTAGCGAGAGTCTAAGCTAGTGCCTCGTGCACTATATAGATGCAAATGCTATATAGAAAAAGATATGCGTGCTATGATGAGATTAGTGATGAAGTTGAGAACCAATCATTCTGCTAATCCACCTCCCATGGAATGTTTATTCACCTTATGCATAGGCTTAAGTTAATAAATTTCACAAATAGATCTTCAATATTTAGAGATTTAATAATATGGTAATTTTTAAAATAGGTAAAATACACATAATAGTTAAAAATTATATATTTAAATAAAGTAATTTAATAAATATTTCAATTTTATGATAAATAACATAAAATATCAAAGAGAGATCTGACTAGTCCCATCCCATAACGAGGTTTGTGAAAAAGGGTTTAAAAAATAGTTTTATATTTCCATAAATAATTATTTAATAAATAATTTATAATAGTTAAATAATTAAATGTATTATAAATACAGAAAACATGACACAAAAAAGTTTTTGAATATCTAAATATTTTAAATTATAATATTATATTAAATATAATATAATATATATATAATTATATTATTATATATTAAGATATTATGGCATTAAAATATTGGATTTAAAAGTGAGAAAATAATAATTTATAATTTTGAAGTAATTAAAAGCCATTTAATATTTTAAATATTAATATTAATAAATAATATTAATAAAAATTACATTATAAAATAAAATAAAAAAAAATAAAATATTAATAATAAATAATATAATAATAATGATAGAATAATATATAATATAATATATAAAATAAATAAATAATGATAATAATAATCAATATATCCTAAAATGAGATAATAAATTGAATATCAAAATAATCAAGAATAATAATAATAATTAAAATAATCGAAAAACTAAGAAAATTAAAAATATGAAAAATGAAAATAGTACTAATAATAATACATAGTACTAATAATATTAAAAATAATAACTAATAATAGTAAAATAATAAAACTATTAAAATTATTATTATTTATTTATTATTTATTATTATTTATATTTTTTTATAATAATAATACATTAAAGCAATACATTAACGTAAATACTAATAATAATATAATTGAATTTAAAATAGGTAATAAATAATATAAAAGAGTTCATATTTTAAAATATTTAGATTATGGTTAATTATTTTCAAATGAATTAATTTAAATTAAAAAAGGGTTAAATATGAATACAAAAATGATATATTACACATATTTAAGGATTATAAATAATTTTTTTGAATTATTGAAGTTTAAACTGTTAAAAAAACTTAAAATAAATCAAGAATGCCGGGAGACATCTGCAACACACCAGGTATGGTCCCCAGCGTTTCTTCTGGCATTCATTGCCTGGTGGGCAATGATCATGTCAATGATGACGGCAGTCATTACTTGCTAATATCCACGTCAGCGGGGCATGACAGCCGTTGGATCTTCCGCGGTATGAGATCTATGGCTTTGATCTCGCCGGACGGAAGCAGTGACCGCAGGATTGAGTCTGCGGTCGGACGGAAGTCGTTGAACGGCAAAATCAGAGCCGTTGATCACAAAATCAACGGTCTCTGTTTTACGTAACGTAAATTGAAGACCTAAATCAATTTTTTTGAGTTTTCTCACGATCGGGTAGACCAAAATTGATAAAATTTTAAACGTAGCATCTATGCATTAAGAAAATCTATGGGGGACTGTTTTCATGGTCTAAAAAATGCTTTATGAGTTTGGCCTTCAGTCTCGCCCGAGGATCGTCGCCGGCGGGGTCTTGAAGGTGGATTTAGATCGGGAAGGGTAGAAGGAGGCTAGGGGAGCTCGTACACGAGAGGGTTTGGACTTAGGAGGAATAGAATGCAAGATATTCTCTAATGAACCCTAAGGATAATATTTAAAGCCCTAGACCTAATACCAATGGTTGAGATTAAATCAAGATGGGATTAGGAGGGAAACTAGACTACTTGAGTCGTGGTTTTGAATTTGGGATGATTTGGAATCAATTTTATGCATTAAAGAGCTTTAATTGGACTTAAATGGGCTTGGTTTGACCAAATATGACTTGGGTTGACCAAGTTAAAGGTTGACTTGGTTAATAAGGCCCAAGGAGGTGGAGGTTTGAGCCTAAGAGATCTTGAATTGGTTTTGAATTGAATTTGGGCTCAAATGGGTCAACCTGGGTTAACCTGGTCAACCAGGTTGATCCAGGGCACAAGCCTGGGCCCAATGGGTTGTGTCTGACCCACTAAGTCCAAGAGAAGTTGGAATTGAGTGCAAGGGAGCTCGTAATTGATTTGAAATCAAATTTGGCTCAAATAGGCTAAATGGGTCAAGCTGGGTTGACCTGGCCAACCAGGTTGACCCAGGACTCAAGTCTGAGCTCAACAAAGTTGGTCTGACCCTTTGAGTCCAGTGGAGTGGAGAATTGAGCTTGAGAAGCTCTAAAATTGATTTGAGATCAAATAGAAGTGGTTTGGGTCAATCTGGATTAACCTAGGTTGACCCAAGACTTGGGTATGGGCTCAATAGACTTGGCTTGATTCCCTGAACCCATTGGAATTGGTCTTAGGGTCTAGCCTGATCCAATTTGACCAGGTCAACTCTTTGACCTAGGTCAGGAGAAAATTAGGGTCAATACTCATTCAACTCGAATTGAATTAGCTCGAATTTAATTAAATTGGATTTCATTAAAATGAATTCAGTTGGTCTGGTCCTATTCCAATCACATAAGGCTAATCTTGATGTTGAATATGTTTAAAAATATATTTAAAAATTAATAATGATAAAATGATTAAATATGTATGAGAATCATATGACCCATTTGAATCCGATCTCTTCCTCTCTTCACCTCTTCCTTTTTTACTTGTAAATTTTATTAATTATCCTTCAGTATCTACTATTTCTTGTGTTTAAATTAATTTATAGTCATGACTTTAAATAGTTTAATTTTTGACTTAAAGTAGATTATGTGATTTAGACGTATTGTATTGGCTAATTTTTAGAAAAGAGCAGGTGAATAATGACTATTAGAAAAAGGAGTATATTTAATAAAAATTTTAAAAAGCAGCTAATACGCCATGCAAATAGGTGTATTCCTTAGAGAGAGAAATGAAGAAGGCGAGAGAGGGAGGGCAGTAAGAAAAACGAAAAAGTGTGAAGTGCAGAAGAGAAGACAGGAACATGCATGCATTTTGGTGTTAAATTAAATATGTATTTATTATTTTAATAATTATATAAATAAAAATTAAATATTAAAAATATTGAAAAATAATTGTTACATATATAATAATTATTAAAATATTTTTAACAAATTTAAATTGACATAAATATTTAAATATAGTATATATTAAAATACTAAAAATTCATAGTTATATTTTTTTGTTTAATATATTAATTATCTGTATACTTCAAAATTCCTTTAAGAAAATATTTATAAAGAATTCAAAATTATTTTACATTTTTTTAAATCTAATTTATTAAAAGAATAAATAACGTAAATTTATTAATTTTTATAAAGGTAAATAATATAATTTAAATATTTTCATTCTTATAAATATTTATATTTAAACATAAAAAGCCTTGATTAATTTAAATAATAAATTTTATAATTAATATTTAAATATTTATGTAATTAATTAAAATATTTAAAATTATATTAAATGTAATTTAAAATTTTATTTTATAGAAAAGTTAAAAAAATATAAAATATATTTTAAAAAGATAATAGTTAAAGTTTATTATTTAAAATTTGAATATATATATGAGTATTATTATTTGAATACAAAAAAATATTTTAAATATTTAGGCTTTTAAAATTTTAATTAAATCATGGCCTCTTTTTTTTAATTGTCATTAGTCACAATGCGCTTTTTTAAAAATTACTCTTTTTCATACATTCTCTTATTCCCATTCAGAAGAAGCTTCTTACTTAGTTTAAATATTCTCTATTCAATGAGATAGAGGGCCAGTTGCGTTTTTGTTGGACGGGCTGTTTTGATTTAGTGAGCATAAATCAATGTAAATTCCTACAAAGTGGTATGCATTTTTTCTGTATTTAGTAAAACATTGAATTCTGTGAAAGTATGACGTTATCAGTATGAAGTCAATTTTCTTTACTTAATAAATTGCAAAAAAAAAAATGTACTTACACA
Source organism: Dendrobium catenatum (assembly GCF_001605985.2). Taxonomy (NCBI): domain Eukaryota; kingdom Viridiplantae; phylum Streptophyta; class Magnoliopsida; order Asparagales; family Orchidaceae; genus Dendrobium; species Dendrobium catenatum. Next base: position 9,714 of record NW_021431928.1, on the reverse strand, counting down.
TGTGTATTTTAATCAACATTCAACAACTTCACACCCAAACAGTCATGCATGGCAATCCACATAATAAATGCCTATTATGTTTTTATTTAAAAAATATAGATTCTGCCTTTACACTCCTCAAAATAATATTTATTAATATTATTTAAAACTAAATTTTGATATTCACAAATTAAATATAAACTTAAATATTCAAACTTTAAAAAAAATTTTAATATTTATATTTTTATTATTTATCTTTTAAGATAATTTAAAAATTTTAGTTATTTATCTTTTAATAAATTAGATTGGTTAAAAAATGAAAATAATTTTAATTTCTTATAAATATTTCTTGAAAAACTAATTTTGAAGCTATAAATATTATATTATATTTAAACAAAAAAGTATAATATGGAATATTTTAGTTTTATGATTAAAATATATTTAAATATTTATTCAATATTAAATATTAGTAAAAATATTTTAAGTAAATTATTAAATATCTAACTATTTATTTAAATATATTTAAATTTTAATTTTTATTTGAATATAATTAAATATTTAATAGAACCCATCAAAATGACATGGCATGTTCCCTCTCTCTCTTCCCGCCATACTTTTCTCTTACTGCCCTCCCTCTTCTCCCTCTCTCCTCTTTTCTCCATTTTCTGATGCAGAGCATCAACCGCACATGAGATACCTTATGCCTTTTTACCTTTACGTTATTTACAGCTTTCTGTTATACACGTTTTGCCATACTCCACTCACTAGTTACTTATTTTGCCACATGTGCAGAAAAGTACTTTTACTGTTTTCTAATTTTAGCAATAGCTTTTCTTATCTTCTCCTGGGGAAGAGATAGTACGCATGTGATGAAATATATTCCTTGGCTTACGCCTTACTGTTCCATTGCTTCATTGTCTTGCTTAGTTTGTTAGGCTGCTTCTACCCTGCATACCGCTTCATTTGGTATAGAGCCCGTGGCGGTCGGTAAGATGGCAGATCCAGCAAGCGTGCGTCGAGCGGTGAATGACCGGAGTTTGGAGGCACTCTGGGCCGCGCACGCGTGGAATGGAGAAGCGCTTGATCGACGTAGTCGCTGCTGGATCGACTCACAGCAGCATTACGCCGCGAGCCGCTATCGCCCGAACCGAGAGATTCCGCCAGAGGGGGTCGGGCCATTCCGCCATTGGTCACTCCCAATGGATGGAAATAGAGGATTCATGAATAGGGGTCGGCGACGAGCCCCAATTTTTTCGGAACTATCGGATTCAGAAGAAGACATGGATACCAACAACCGAATGGAGCTCTGAATCGGAAGCAGAGTTTGAGGAACGACGCCAAGGCGTTACACGGTCGTGATCGTCATCAAGGAGAGTTCCGAGTTAAGCTTGACATACCTTTCTTTGATGGGAGGTACACATTAAGACTACCGATTGGGAGCGATCGTAGAAATTCTTTGACTACATGGAAATCGAGCCGGAGAAGTAAGTCAAGTACGTCGCCTGCAGGCTGAAAGGGGGAGCGAGTGCCTGGTGGTCACAACTACTGCAGTCGCCGACGAAAGAAGTCGAGGTGCAGTCCGGAGTGGATGCGAAATGAAACAACTTCTGCGCGGTCATTTTTGCCGACAGATTTCGAACAGATGTTATACCTAAATATCAGCACTGCACGCAGAATAGTCGTTCCGTCGCTGAATATACCGAGAATTTACAGCTTATCGGCGCGAAATGATTTTGAATGAAACCACGAATCAGCTCGTAGCTAGATATATCGGCGGGTTGAAGGACAGTATTCAGGATAAGCTAGAATTGAATTCGGTTTGGTCGCTCTCTCAAGCTGTGAATTTTGCGATCAAAGCTGAGATGCAACAGGCAAGGCAAAACATGAGTAGTTCACATCGGAGGACCATGATTGACTTGGGATCAGAAGTCTCCAAGCTGCCGGGAACCATTTCTCGAAAAATGCCGATAGCCAATGACAATAGTGGAGCTACTTCAATTCCATGACAGAACACAGACCCCCGAAATCAGTTGAAACCGAAGGTGCCTTTCAAAGAAAATCCATACCCTCGTCCCCAAGGACTAAAATGTTTCAGATGTTTTCAACCCGGCCACAAGTCCAACGAGTGTCCGACGAGGCAACAAATTCAATTACTTGATGGCGAAGGTGACTTTGAGTTGGACCTCCCCGACGAAGAACACCATACTGATGTGGAGGATGTGTGTGCTGATGACGGTGATCCGCTCGTATGCGTGTTAGAGAAGTTGCTCTTAGCTCCTAGAAAGCCGGTTTTGTCACAACGGCACTCAATATTTAAAACAAAATGCACTATTGGCGGCAAAGTGTGCGACTTACTGGTGGATAGCGGCTGCACCGAGAATGTGGTTTCCCGCAATGTGGTACAAGCCTTGCAACTGAAAACCACGAAGAATCCCCAACCTTACAAAATAAGTTGGGTTAAAAAGGGCATGGAAATTCTAGTAACCGATATGTGCCAGATTCAGTTCTCAATTGGTAAGCATTATTCTTGTGAAGTCGTGTGCGATGTAGTTGACATGGACGTGTGCCATCTGATCTTGGGGCGTCCATGGCAGTTCGATGCGGGGGCTATGTATGATGGTCGTGCGAACACTTACTCACTAGAATGGAAGGGCAAATGACTTCGTTTATTACCACATTCCCCTGTTTCCGGAGCTCCGGTCGATACAGCACCTCCAGCATTGCATTTGTGTCGGGCAATGTATTATTATCCGCAGTACAGGAAGACTCCTTACTATTTGCTCTAGTCTGCCGGGAGACCTCTCCAGTCACCGATTGCAATGTTCAACTTCCAGCTATTGACAAATTGCTGGAACAATTCAGTGACATTTTGACTGAACCGACACCTTCGGCATTACCACCCCTACGTTCGTTACAACACTAGATTGATTTGGTACCTGGCTCGACGTTGTCGAATCTACCTCATCACAGGTTGAGTCCCATGGAACACCAAGTATTGCAACAATTGGTGGAAGAACTACTGAAGAACAACTTGATCCAACCCAGTTTAAGTCCTTGTGCTGTACCGGCATTGCTGGTTCCGAAGAAGGACGGGTCGTGGAGGTTATGTATGGACAGTCGTGCGATCAACAAGATTACTGTTAAATATAGATTTTCGGTGCCACGGGTGGAGGAACTATTAGAGAAATTGGTCGGAGCCACCATTTTCTCAAAGCTGGATCTTCGAAGCGGGTATCATCAGATCCGCATTCGCCCGGGGGACGAATGGAAGACGGCCTTTAAGACTCGACAGGGGTTGTACGAGTGGCGAGTTATGCCCTTCAGGCTATGTAATGCGCCATCGACATTCATGCGGCTAATGACAGAAACTCTGAAGCCCTTCATCAATGTGTGCTGTGTCGTCTATTTCGACGATATTCTTGTATATAGCACTTCACTGGATAGCCATTTGGAGCATCTGTCACAAATTTTCAATGTTCTCCGACAGCATCAACTCTATTTAAACCCAAGTAAGTGCGAATTTGCTTCTTCCGCAGTTTATTTCTTGGGTTTTGTCGTCTCCTCTGCAGGCGTGCAAGTTGATAAGCGGAAGGTAGATGCCATTACAATGTGGCCAACGCCTCGATCTTTTACGGAGATTCGCAGTTTTCATGGACTCGCCAACTTCTACCGCCGATTCATTAAGAACTTTAGCACCGTCATGGCTCCTATCACGGATGCGTTGAAACTTAAACAATTTTATTGGGGAATTGATCAACAGAGCAGTTTCGAGGCAATCAAGGTGGCATTATCGTCTGCACCTGTTCTTGCATTACCGAACTTTGACAAGCCTTTCCAGGTGGACACCGATGCTTCTGGGACCGGAATTGGAGCCGTTCTGAGTCAAGAAAACCAAGCCATTGAGTTCTTCAGCGAGAAATTGTGCCCATCGCGACAAAAATGGAGTGTTTATGAGCAAGAACTCTATGCCGTGATTAGAGCTCTCAAACAATGGGAGCCATATCTTCTTCACCAGGAATTCGTACTTTGCAGCGATCACCGGTCGTTACAGTTCATCAACAGTCAAAAACACATCAATCGTATGCACGTGAGGTGGATTCTTTTTCTGCAACGATTCAATTTCGTGTTGAAGCATAAGTCAGGAGCTCAAAATCAGGTAGCGGACGCCCTCAGCAGACGGAGTGTCCTCCTCACACAGCTTCAAACCGAAATTACTGGATTGGAATGTTTAAAAGAACTGTATGCTACAGATCCTGACTTCGCACAAATCTGGGAAAACTGTTCCAGCAATCAACAATGCCGTGAGTTCTCCATCAGACACGATTTTCTGTTCAAATTCAATCAACTCTGCATTCCTGAGTCTTCATGGAGACCGCAGCTTATCAAAGAAGTTGACTGCGGTGGGCTACCTGCTCACATTGGGCGCAATAATACGTATCTACAGCTACAGAGCAAATTTTTCTGGCCACACCTTCACCGAGATGTTATGAGATTTGTAGAACGTTGCCCTGTCTGTCAAATGTACAAAACCGGTGGAAACCTTCAAGGATTATATCTGCCATTGCCCACGCCGGAGACGATCTGGGAGGACTTAAGTCTAGATTTTGTAATGGGCTTACCAAGAACACGGCGGGGTCACGACTCGATCATGGTGGTTGTTGATCGGTTTTCTAAAATGGCTCATTTTGTAGCGTGTAAAAAGACTTTTGACGCTCAAAATGTAGCTCGGGTATTCTTTGCAGAAATCGTGAGACTACACGGACTTCCTCGGAGCTTGACGTCCGACCGAGACGTTAAATTCATCAGTACCTTTTTGAAAGAATTATGGAGACGCCTGCACACTGACTTGAAGCTGAGCTCTGCTTATCATCCACAAACAGACGGGCAAACCGAAGTCGTCAACCGGACATTGGGGAACATGTTGCGGTGTGTTGTACAAGAACACCCGAAACTTTGGGATGAACTACTGAGCCAAGCTGAGTTCGCCTATAACAGTATGACAAACCGTTCAACGGGTAGAAGTCCGTTTAGCGTGGTTTATACGAAGGAGCCTAATCATACTGTTGATCTGGCTGTATTACCCAAATGTAATAACAAAGCTGCCACTGATTTTGCTGAACAGTTCAACACACTCCTGCAAGAAGTGCGGCAGAAACTCACCGAGTCCAGCAAAAACTATAAGGAGGCCGCCGACCGACATCGCAAAGAACGCATCTTTGAACCAGGAGATTTGGTGATGATTCGAGTACGGCGAGAACGATTTCCCCAGGGGACTTATTCCAAGTTGAGCCAGAGAAAAATTGGGCCGTTTCCCATTGTTAAGAGGATCAATGCAAATGCTTACGTGGTGGATTTACCTCGCCATTACAACATTTCTACCACCTTCAATATCAGCGATCTCATTGCTTATCACCCTCCAGACGCGGCGCCCACAAATCTTTCATCCTCCGATTCAGATTCTTCAGTTGGAGGAGGAGAATGATGCAGAGCATCAACCGCACATGAGATGCCTTATCCCTTTTTACCTTTACCGTTATTTACAGCTATCTGTTATACACGTTTTGCACTACTCCACTCACTAGTTACTTATTTTGCCACATGTGCAGAAAAGCACTTTTACTGTTTTCTAATTTTAGCAATAGCTTTTGCTTATCTTCCTCCTGGGGAAGAATAGTACGCAGTTGATGAAATATATTCCTTGGCTTACACCATTACTGTTCCATTGCCTTCATTGTCTTGCTTAATTTGTTAGCCTGCTTCTACTGCTGCATACCGCTTCATTTTCTCTCTCTAGGAATACGACTATTAACATGACTTATTAACTGCTTTTTAAAATTTTAATTAAATATAATTCTTTTTCTAATTATCATTATTCACATGCTCTTTTTTAAAAATTAGTCTATTGTATTCTCTTGGCTGTTATGACAGACTTCAGTCTGCTTACGGACTACGCGGCAGCTGAATCTTTTCTCTGTCTCTCTCTCTCTCTATTATTAGAGATTGTCCACTCTAATCTTCATCCCTTCCAATCAAACTTACTGTTCAGTTGTTCTGCTCTCTCTACCTCAATCTTGGGTGCCATGGAGGTGGCTGGATGGTTTGTTGGTCCGATCATGGAAGAGATCATCAAAGCTTGCTCTGATTACCTCAAAGACCAAATCAGTTGGCATACAGGCATGAAGGAGCAGCTTGAAAGGCTGCAAGAGAACCACCCGAAGATCCAAGCTGTCGTCTTTGCTGCTAACCAAGCACAAATTAGCAATCAGAACCCGGGTCTCAACGAATGGATCTGGCAGCTGCGAGATGCTCTTGATGATGTAAATGATGTGCTCGATGAGTTGGAGTACATGAAGCATAAAGAACAGCTCTCCAAAAACACGGAAGAAGCAAAGGTGTGTTTTATATTTATTTTTTTATTTGATAATCTATCAGAAAAGAAAGCTCGATCATCAGCTTCCTATCTGAAATTCCTACTTGAAAAACAGTTGATCAAAAACAAGAAGCTGAAAAAGGTGCGTTCCATGATGAAATCCATGAAGACGAAACTTGCCAAAATTGGCAAAAGGGATCCCAACTTGAAGCGACTGGAGAAGGCTGTGCAGAAACTTGATAAAATTTCGGCTGATGTTACTCCTTTCTTTCTTCTTTTAGAGAGCGCAAAGCAGGAACAGAAGGAGCAGGAGGTTGATTTCTACGAAGCACGTCAAACAGGATCCTTGCCTACTACAAATGTTCTCTTCGGTAGAGGCGAGGTTAAGGAGTATGTTACGCAGTGGTTGAAGAAGCTATCAAATGAGCATCAGGACAGAAACATTTCTCTTCTATCTATAGTGGGCCATGGTTGCCTTTTTACCTTTACCGTTATTTACAGCTTTCTGTTATACACATTTTGCACTACTCCACTCACTAGTTACTTATTTTGCCACATGTGCAGAAAAGCACTTTTACTGTTTTCTAATTTTAGCAATAGCTTTTGCTTATCTTCCTCCTTGGGAAGAGTAGTACGCAGTTGATGAAATATATTTCTTGGCTTACGCCTTTACTGTTCCATTGCCTTCATTGTCTTGCATAGTTTGTTAGCCTGCTTCTACCACTGCATACCGCTTCATTTGGTATCAGAGCCCGTGGCTCGGTAAGATGGCAGAGTCCAGCAAGCGTGCGTCGAGCGGTGATGACCGGAGTTTGGAGGCACTCTGGGCCGCGCACGCTGGAATGGAGAAGCGCCTATATGACGTAGCCGCTGCGGTGGATCGACTCACAGCAGCATTACGCCGCGAGCCGCTGATCGCCCGAACCGGAGAGATTCCGCCAAGAGGGGGTCGGGCCATTCCGCCATTGGTCACTCCAATGGATGGAAATAGAGGATTCACGAATAGGGGTCGGCGACGAGCCCCAATTTTACCGGAACTATCGGATTCAGAAGAAGACGTGGATACCAACATTCCGAATGGAGCATCTGAATCGGAAGCAGAGTTTGAGGAACGACGGCCAAGGCGTTACAACGGTCGTGATCGTCATCAAGGAGAGTTCCGAGTTAAGCTTGACATACCTTTCTTTGATGGGAGGTTACACATTGAAGACTACCTTGATTGGGAGCGATCGGTAGAAAATTTCTTTGACTACATGGAGATCGAACCGGAGAAGCAAGTCAAGTACGTCGCCTGCAGGCTGAAAGGAGGAGCGAGTGCCTGGTGGTCACAACTACTGCAGTCGCGACGAAGAGAAGGTCGAGGTGCAGTTCGGAGTTGGATGCGAATGAAACAACTCCTGCGCGGTCATTTTTTTCCGACAGATTTCGAACAGATGTTATACCTGAAATATCAGCACTGCACGCAGAATAGTCGTTCCGTCGCTGAATATACCGAGGAATTTTACAGCTTATCGGCGCGAAATGATTTGAATGAAACCATGAATCAGCTCGTAGCTAGATATATCGGCGGGTTGAAGGACAGTATTCAGGATAAGCTGGAATTGAATTCGGTTTGGTCGCTCTCTCAAGCCGTGAATTTCGCTATCAAAGCTGAGATGCAACAGGCAAGGCAAAACAGGAGTAGTTCACATCGGAGGACCATGATTGACTTGGGATCAGAAAGCTCCAAGCTGCCGGGAACCATTCCTCGAAAAATGCCGATAGCCAATGACAATAGTGGAGCTGCTTCAATTCCACGGCAGAATACTGACCCCCGAAATCAGTTGAAACCGAAGGTGCCTGTCAAAGAAAATCCATACCCTCGGCCCCAAGGACTAAAATGTTTCAGATGTTTTCAACCCGGCCACAAGTCCAACGAGTGTCCTACGAGGCAACAACTTCAATTACTTGATGGTGAAGGTGACTTGGAGTTGGACCTCCCCGACGAAGAACACCATACTGATGTGGAGGATGTGTGTGCTGATGACGGTGAGCCGCTCGTATGTGTGTTAGAGAAGTTGCTCTTAGCTCCAAGAAAGCCGGTTTTGTCACAACGGCACTCAATATTTAAAACCAAATGCACTATTGGCGGCAAAGTGTGCGACTTACTGGTGGATAGTGGCTGCACCGAGAATGTGGTTTCCCGCAATGTGGTACAAGCCTTGCAACTGAAAACCACGAAGAATCCCCAACCTTACAAAATAAGTTGGGTTAAAAAGGGTATGGAAATTCTAGTAACCGATATGTGCCGGATTCAGTTCTCAATTGGTAAGCATTATTCTTGTGAAGTCGTGTGCGATGTAGTTGACATGGACGTATGTCATCTGATCTTGGGGCGTCCATGGCAGTTCGATGCGGGGGCTATGTATGATGGTCGTGCGAACACTTACTCGCTAGAATGGAAAGGCAAACGACTTCGTTTATTACCGCATTCCCCTGTTTCCGGAGCTCCGGTCGATACAGCACCTCCAGCATTGCATTTTGTGTCGGGTAATGTATTATTATCCGCAGTACAGGAAGACTCCTTACTATTTGCTCTAGTCTGCCGAGAGACCTCTCTAGTCACCGATTGCAATGTTCAACTTCCAGCTATTGACAAATTGCTGGAACAATTCAGTGACATTTTGACTGAACCGACACCTTCGGCATTACCACCCCTACGTTCGTTACAACACCAGATTGATTTGGTACCCGGTTCGACATTGCCGAATCTACCTCATCACAGGTTGAGTCCCATGGAACACCAAGTATTGCAACAATTGGTGGAAGAATTATTAGAGAAATTGGTCGGAGCCACCATTTTCTCAAAGCTGGATCTTCGAAGCGGATATCATCAGATCCGCATTCGCCAGGGGGACGAATGGAAGACGGCCTTTAAGACTCGACAGGGGTTGTACGAGTGGCGAGTTATGCCCTTCGGGCTATGTAATGCGCCATCAACGTTCATGCGGCTAATGACAGAAACTCTGAAACCCTTCATCAATGTGTGTTGTGTCGTCTATTTCGACGATATTCTTGTATATAGCACTTCACTGGATAACCATTTGGAACATCTGTCACAAATTTTCAATGTTCTCCGACAGCATCAACTCTATTTAAACCCAAGTAAGTGCGGATTTGCTTCTTCCGCAGTTTATTTCTTGGGTTTTGTCGTATCCTCTGCAGGCGTGCAAGTTGATAAGCGAAAGGTAGATGCCATTACAATGTGGCCAACGCCTCGATCTTTTACGGAGATTCGCAGTTTTCATGGGCTCGCCAACTTCTATCGCCGATTCATTAAGAACTTCAGTACCGTCATGGCTCCTATCACGGATGCGTTGAAACTT
>NW_021431927.1:0-2239 GCF_001605985.2 Dendrobium catenatum | reverse complement strand
ACCAAACGAAGAGATAAGAGTAGTAAGGATTTAGTTCAAGTGAAGTGTATTAAGGATACATAACAAATAATATTTTTATTAGAAGAGGATATTCAAGATATTCAATAAAGGTATATGATATATTTTGCTAAGCTTTTAAATGAAGATTTTGAGAATATGACTTTTAGTGACTATAGCATCCTAAATGAAAATAGATATTTTTATTTTTATCGACGTATTAGTAAAATTGAAGTTAGAAAACCTTTAAAGAAATTCAATGGTGAAAAAGTTGTTGGATATGATGATATTCCAATAGAGGTGTGGAAATGCTTAAGAAATGAATGGATTTCTTGTTTTAAAGAACAGTTAATATTATTTTGATGACTAAAAAGATGTCATACGAGTGGAAAATGAGTGTGTTGATTTATACTTTTAAGAATAAAGGTGATGCACAAGATTGTGCAAATTATAAAGGAATTAAGTTAATGTGTCATATTTAAAACTATGGGAGAGAGTTATGGAGCATAGGTTATGACGTGACACTAGTTTTTATTAAAATCAATTTGGATTCATACATGATAGGTCAACTATGGAGGCTATACATTTATTGAGAGGTTTAATGAAGAAGAATATAGAGAATAAGGAGGTTCTACATTTGTCATTTACTGATTTAGAAAAATCATATGATAAAGTTCCAAAAGAAGTGCTATAGAGAGTTTTAAAAAAGAAAAGGGTTAATAATGCTTATGTTCATGTCATTAAGGATGTGTATGTAAGAGTTGTTACTCGTGTTCAAACATAAGGTGGTTTGATTATGTATTTTCCTATTTCAATTGGATTACATCAAGAAACAACCTTTAGCCCATATCTTTTTGTTTTAGTCATGGATGTTCTTACTAGATATTTATAAGAGGATGTACCGTGGCGTATGCTTTTTATTGATGATATTCTTCCTATTGATAAGACTAGAGAATGAGTTGAAGGCAAACTTGAATTATGTGAAAGCTCGTTAGGGATGTTAGGCCTTTATGAACTGGCCCAAGGCTAACAAAGAGAGAGATGAATTGGGGGTGAACTTTAAAACCAAAGATAACGAACAACTACAAAACCAAAATGCATACACTCTACTTTTAAAACTGAGTCAAGCGTAAGAAATAATGCGGACGAATAGTTCTAAGTAGGAGGATTACCTGGCGAAAAGTAAACATTACGAGAAAGCAAGAACACACCAGATCTTATAGTGTTCGCGTCAACCTTGACCTAGTCCACTCCTTGGAGCACCCTCCACAGTATTGCAGCTAACTAAGTGTCTCTCTCCTATATAGCATCGCCACCCACAGTTTAAGTGTTCGTAGAGATGGAGCCCTTACAAAATCACTATCTGAAGCTCCCTCTCGGTTGAGTGATCCCAGGGACGACGGTCAGGTTCTCAGCGAGAGGACGGACTTGATTTGAACTTCCGAGTAGAGGATGTATGACTATTTCGTTTTACATAGTTGTAGGATGTCAATTCGCTATGGCTACTCTCACTTCTCGGGAGACGAAAGGCAAATCTGGCTCGTGTTGAATAATACCGCAGTTGTATTTTATACGCGCTGCAGCAATGTCCGGATGCTATACCGATGGTGCTGCGGCAATCTCCCCTTCTCACACTGCGCCGTTGAGTTCGCTCTAGTGCAGGACTCTTCTTCAACTTGTCTTTCAATATGATTAGGACTTCAGAAATATATCCTATAATTCTTCTCTTTTCAAGCTGTTCACCTTCCTATAGTGTTGTCAAATAGAGACTGTATTGAGGGCTGACACAACTTGAGCTCTGACTAAAGATCACCGCTTACGAATGAATCATGTGTCTTCTTTGTGTCTCAGTGTATATAATATATAATAGAGTGATATTATCTTCTCAAAATAGAGCTTATTATTGCAAGTTTGCCACCTTTCTCCTGTCAGGGTTGTTTGTAGTTACAGTAGCTTTATATTACATATACCTACTATTCCATCCTTATACAGTAATCCGTTTGAAAAGTAGAAAAAGACACGATCCAAGTCTTACAAGCACAATGATGGTATAAGCCAGGCACTTGATTTGAATTTAAGTACGTCGACAGTCATCAGAAGTAAGTGTGAGTTCATTATTACGGCCTGTTTATCTCCTAATATGGTTTCATCTGTCACTCGTAGAATCATCGCTCGCAATAAAATAAATGATGGTATAACTACATCTCTCACACGAATTGTGTATCAGCATATGAAAATAAAA
>NW_021431926.1:0-281 GCF_001605985.2 Dendrobium catenatum | reverse complement strand
TTTGGGATGATCTTGCGATCGACTAGGATAATTTGTTAAAATTATCACAGATTGTTCAGAACATTACCCTGAATGGATGTCTAGATGATTAAACTGATTGGTCAGGCTGATATAATAATCAGCTGGGATGATTAGTTTAAAATATCGCAAATCATTCAAAACATCACCCTAAATAGAACCAGGCTGATGTTCGATCATCTAGGAAGAATTAAGGTTTCTTAACTAATCATCCTGGATGATCCTGTGATCATTCGGGATGATGTGATCATTCAATCAACCCT
>NW_021431925.1:0-283 GCF_001605985.2 Dendrobium catenatum | reverse complement strand
TAAACACTCATCATAAGGAATGATATTTTTTTAAAATCTAAAACCTTTAAAATTTACTTTAATTTTAAAAGTTAACTTTTGGACCCTTAATTAATATAAAAAAATAATTTTAATAAAAAAATTAATAATTCATTAAAATTCCAAAAACCCTTAATTTGAGTAATAAAAATCATCTAATCAACTTAATCAATCTCAATTATTACTAGGCAACCCAGGCCTGTGAGGCTATTAACTTAGCCCCAAAAAAGATTAAATAAACTTCACATCCTCGGTGTGAAACAAA
>NW_021431924.1:0-244 GCF_001605985.2 Dendrobium catenatum | reverse complement strand
CGATCCATATCTCAAAACATCCTATACAATACTCAGGGACTATGCTAAAACCACAGGTACTGAAATCTATCCTGTCCTGAGTACAAAAGAATCAAAATCATCAAAAGAACTAAAAACCTGTAGATCCTGATCAACTTCTATCCCCCTGCTCCCGATCCCTGACCTGAAAAGTATCAACCACATATAATGAGCTTTACAAAGCCCAGCAGGTCACTTACTACCTACAACTGAAATCAAAGCACGG
>NW_021431923.1:0-392 GCF_001605985.2 Dendrobium catenatum | reverse complement strand
TGCTAGGAGTGGCTTTGAGTTTTGGGCAATCAGTCTTGATAGGACCTGGTTTCCTGCATTCATAACAAATTACTTCATTAGAAACCTTTCCATTTCTATTAAACTTACCTCTATTCCATTGCTGGCGTCTCTTCTGCTTCCTCTTTAAAAAGCTTCTGAATTGTCTAGTCATCAGTGCAATATCATCTTCATCCTTAGGTTGTGAGTGTTCACTCTCTGACTCTTTTACCTTTAGTGCAATATTTTTCTCCTTTCGTGGTTCACCTGCATCAATCTTTCTTTGACTTACTCCTTGTTCATAAGCAATGAGTGAAACAAGAAGATTGTCAATAGAGTAAATGTTAAGATCTTTAGACTATAATTGCAGTAATTTTAGCATCATAAGCAGTAGG
>NW_021431922.1:0-1031 GCF_001605985.2 Dendrobium catenatum | reverse complement strand
CGGCCATAATTTAAAGAAACGGCCATATCGGCCAGGCCGATCGCAGAATCGTCCAGGCCGATATGGCTCAATAATTGCGTACAGGTCGATTGGTCAAAAAGGAGGTCCGATCGTCCAGGCCGATCAGATATCATCCTTGATGATTAGACACAGGCGATCGTCCTGAGGAATCAGGCCGGACGACCGTTGAAAAAAGCAGATCATCCAGGCCGATTCGGTGTATCGTCCAGGACGATGCATAATAATTGATCATACCGGCCGAAGTTAAAATGTTTTAAATATGTGCTACGTGTATCGTCCAGGATGAACAGTGGATCGGCCAGGACGATTGTCCAATAATGGATCGTCCTAGGCCAATTTTAAAGATTCTAACGTGCTGACACTTGGATCGTCCAAGACGATCCAGTGTATCAGCCAGGACGATGCACATAAAATGCATCGTCCAGATGAAATATTTTATCGGCCAGGACTATCATCATGATTGCAACAGAGTTCGATCAGATCGTCCAGGATGATATGGTATCGTCCAGGATGATAACTTACAGCAAGCACAGAAAAGACCAGCAAATGGAATTTGAAGAGATTTTGTCCTATCGTCTAGGATGATAAAAGTATCGGCCAGGACGATGTGACTAGAAATTGAAACAAAGGAAAATATAGTGATGATCAAGGCCCTCAAAAAATAAAACAAAAGAAAAACAGACAAAAACACAGTAAAAGAAAGCAAAAACACAACGAGAAAAAAAAACTAATACTTTTTAATTTTAATTTTTCTTTTTTTTTTTGTGTGTTTTATGGAGGTATCATATGAGAAGTTCTCAAAAAAATTAAACTTTAGAGTTCCTCAAGATCAAGGAGTTTAGCCAATTTCAATTAGACAAAGGTAAAATATCAGATTCTATTAACCCTAGATCAAACGTTCTTTATGGTACAATTTTTCTTTTGAATGACAAGAATGCTTAACTCATAATAAACCTAATTGGGCAAAAAGAATATTCAATCAAAACTTGTTTACAAAAAAAAAATCTCAT
>NW_021431921.1:0-241 GCF_001605985.2 Dendrobium catenatum | reverse complement strand
TGAATAATCAATGATGATTATAACCTTAACTTTTTTTTCCTCATATATTTGAGCTGCTTTGGCGTTACGACTTTGTCATTCTTTATATTAAATGTAAATATGTAAATAAATTGTTCATATTTTTTATTTAAATTATGAAAGCCAACGCATTAAATAGTGCAAATAATATTTCCTACGGCCATCTCCATCTCCAACAAAACTTCATATCTGTGTTAGGCGTTTGCGAACTGCTCCAATCGAA
>NW_021431920.1:0-244 GCF_001605985.2 Dendrobium catenatum | reverse complement strand
AATATTATTTATTATGTATATATTTTATAGAAAGATTTTAGGTAGTTGCATGAGCATGGTTCGAGGATCATAACCAATTTTGAGAAAAGAGGCTCAACTCATCTTAGGGATATGTTCACAAATATTATAAAGTCTGGGCAGCCTCCATTATGGATTGGCAAGGAGTGTGGGCTAGTTTGACCAGAGTTTAGGCGAGCCCTGAGTTCACCAAATTGAGAGAGCAGAATCAGCAAAATAGAGCATT
>NW_021431919.1:0-210 GCF_001605985.2 Dendrobium catenatum | reverse complement strand
TCTTTTCTTATTATTGCTTCCGCATTATTTTCTTTCGCACTTGATTTCTATGGTGATTTTGATTTGAGTTTTATCTTTGATTTTAAAGTTATCATATTCACCTCTCTCTTTATTAGCCTTGGTCCAGTTCATAAGGGCTTAATATCCCTAGCAAACTTTCAATACCATCTTTCGACATAAATAAATCTTTTTCAAATAGATTTATTTTAA
>NW_021431918.1:0-341 GCF_001605985.2 Dendrobium catenatum | reverse complement strand
CGTGCAATTCATGTTATCCCATGTAAGTTTCACATCAGAAGGTTTGACAAAAAAGGGGACTCCATGTGATTTTCTTCTTATATTAGCTTCAAGCCTCCAAGAATGCAAGTATAATGAATATCCCTATGAGTGAACTACTTGCCCTTATGTTTGGAGAACTACTTGCCCTTGTGTTTCGAGAAGAGTTGAGAAAGGAGAGAGGGACAAAACTCCCACCTTCCTCTCCATGATCCTAATGAATTCCCTTCCATTCCACTATGAGGCATAGGGCTGCAAGCGAACCAAACGTTCGACGAGCTACTCATTGTTCGGTTCGATTAAAGCTCGTTTGCGATCATTTA
>NW_021431917.1:0-330 GCF_001605985.2 Dendrobium catenatum | reverse complement strand
TTTGATATAAATTTATACTATTATAGATAAGGAATTAAATCGCCTTAAAAGATTAAAAAATGAATTACAAATTAGAGGCAAATACAACACAAGCAAAGGTCCCTGTTACTAAAAAAGTTGTATCTAAATATTCCTTGAAAATTCTCCTTCTAGATTTTGCTCTAGTATCAAATTTAAGGGTCGTGGATGGTTTCATAAGTGGAGTTATGGTTGGAGATGCCTATGGATAGTTGGTTTATGATGTGGAGTAGAAATGATTTCATCGCTAAGCACTGTCTCGATCCTTTCCGCAGTAGGTAAAGTGGAGAGTTTTGGGAGTGGGGGAAGGCT
>NW_021431916.1:0-278 GCF_001605985.2 Dendrobium catenatum | reverse complement strand
TCTTCCACTGGACTTTTCTACACTTGGTACAATCAAATGGTGGATACTCCTATACACATCAAGCTTGATAGAGTTTTGGTAAACTCAGCATTTCTGGATTATTTACCCTCTGCGTACTATAAAGTTGAACCTCCCATGGGATCAGACCATTCTCCTTTAGTTCTTAAATCTTCTACGGATAAGCCTATATCTGCTAGGTTTATGTTCAAGAACTATTGGATCAATATGGATGGTTTTTGGGATGAGGTGCTCAAGGCCTTTTCTTCTAGATCTCCTAG
>NW_021431915.1:0-270 GCF_001605985.2 Dendrobium catenatum | reverse complement strand
CAATTTTACCTTTGCCAGAAATCAGAACAGGTAATTCTGATCTTCCTAACCCCCCTCATTGATAACAAGAGGTTTACCATTAAAAACCTTAACATTCTGGTTGAATCCCTCCAACACCTTAGAATTACCATTAAACACCTCCGAGGTCAGTACAGCCAAATTCTTCTTACAATTCTTCCAAACATCCGATGGGAGAAGACGGCGTTGCTCCATCGTCAAAGCTCCAGAAAGCCAGTTAGCCGGCCAGTCGCCGGTGCGAACCGCCACCGC
>NW_021431914.1:0-232 GCF_001605985.2 Dendrobium catenatum | reverse complement strand
GCGAGCTGAAAGCGAGGGGAAAATGCAGATAAAGGATGAAGGCCCCGTGGTGATGAGCTGGAAGTCCCCAAATCGCCCCCATTGACGATTTAGTTCAGAAAGGAGAAAAGTAAAAAGGACAGCTCCGGACCTGTCACCTTCCAATGGCCAATGCTCCTACGGTTAAAGCTGGACTGAAGCCATTTGATCGCCGGTAGGCAGCCCCCCTCGATGATAATACCGTCCAGCTGCA
>NW_021431913.1:0-353 GCF_001605985.2 Dendrobium catenatum | reverse complement strand
CTACTCCTTCAAGAAGCCCGCCAAAGCAAGAAGCATAGGGCTGAAGGTATAAATCACCTGATAAGTCAGTAAAGATAAATCAAGCAATTATCCATCAATGTCCGCAACACAAAGCACAGGGCAAAAGAAATCAGTATCTCAACCATCTATTGATACTTCCAAGAGCTCTATGGAAAATAAAAATCTTAGTGTGACATCCATCAAATTTTTAGAGATCCACTAAACGTCTTAGTGTGACATCCAAGTAAGCTTATGGAGATCCACTAAATGAGACATTTATGTGACATCTAGAGCAAGAACCTAGAGATCCATAGAGTCAATCAGCTTATAACAAATGTGATTCACTCTATACT
>NW_021431912.1:0-251 GCF_001605985.2 Dendrobium catenatum | reverse complement strand
TTACCTTCACTTCCAGCGAGTTCCTGTGCTTGCCTCCTATCAAAATGTCGTAACTTCCTGTTCAACAGGAAGGGCAGTCGGCCTAGGAGCGGAGTCGACCGGTCAGGACGGGGTCAGAGAGGGATCGCCGGAGGAGGTTGGACGGCGGCAAAGGTATGAAGTTATCTTCACAACAGCTAGCTCCCGTCGTTGCTTCCGATCTTAATGTCGTATTTTCCGATCCGTCCAAGAGAGAGCAGAGCGAGCGCGAG
>NW_021431911.1:0-254 GCF_001605985.2 Dendrobium catenatum | reverse complement strand
TGACTTATGTTAAGAAAGGTAGAGGTAGACCTAAAAAAACTTGGTTAGAAAATATTAGAAATGATATTTCTTGATTAATTTAAACAAAAATTTGATTTTTAACAGAACACAATGAAGAAAAAAGATTCATGTAGTTGACCCCACTTAGTGGGACAAAGGCTTGATGTTATTATTGATGTTGTATAGAGGAATCAAATATAAAAATAATGTCAGTACTGAGAATTAGTTCAATTTTATGCTAGAAGATACTCATC
>NW_021431910.1:0-230 GCF_001605985.2 Dendrobium catenatum | reverse complement strand
TCCTTTGCACTGATCATGCTAGGACCTTGGACCTTCTTGAGGCGTGCAATTTCCTGGAGTATAAATGGGTCAGCAAATTCATTTAATGGCAACAATCACTTAAAAGCTGCTTGGGTTGTTGAGGATGTGGTAGCTAGAGAATCAAACAGAGCTAGAAGATCAAATGATGTAATAAATTTGCAGCTTGGCTTACGGACCAGACTTTACCAAGAAAAATCCTTCATACAGCA
>NW_021431909.1:0-580 GCF_001605985.2 Dendrobium catenatum | reverse complement strand
GCCCCGGGTCATAACCGTTTACCTGCAGTGCCATTTGTCGGTGAAACTGTCGGTTAGAGGACACGTACCACGACCTTACTAGCAAGAGATTGATTTGAGAATGGATCATAGTGATATTTTTGACTAGGCATTTAGCTCTTTTGTGAGCTGAGGTAAATGTTGATTTGTCCACCCGATAAGCTGTTGCGGAGGGTGGATGGATTTTGCTTTAAGTACGGATCGATGATTTCAAATTTAAATATTTTTGGGCTTTTGGGATTTTGAGATTTTTGTGGAGTTTTCTGGAATTTTAGGATTTTGTTGGTATTTGGGTGGAGTTATGAAATATTTGAAATGGATTTTGGATATTTTGGAGATATTTGAAAAATATTTGGGGAACCCCTCCGATTAAGATCTGCATTCAATACGGCCATCATCGGGGAGTTCGAGGGCATTCCCTTTATGGATTGAACCTTGTCAACTCTATCAGACTGTCGATAGAGGATCAGGTTTCGTAGACTTTATGCCCTTTGATAGTGAATTCTCATTGTTGTAGGCCTTGAAGCCTAATATGAATGTATTAAGACAAATATTATGGTCG
>NW_021431908.1:0-1031 GCF_001605985.2 Dendrobium catenatum | reverse complement strand
AATTTATTGATCAGTTTTAAATGCTTATGGTAATGATATTTGAAGTTTAAATTATATTAGTCAATTTTGGAAAGTCCCGTGTCCTCCTATGTACTAGGTTGAGGGGGTCCAAAAAGTCACTATGGGAAATGGACTAGGTTTGGGTCTCCTAACATTTTAGAAAAATAATATACCTTACGGTGAGTAATTAGCCAGGTAGTACACTGAACTTGGAGTTTTTTAGGTGAATTTATGAATTTTCTAAGTTTCGGGCCCTAAACTATAAGCTGGGGTTGACCAAACAGTTGACTTTCTAATTTAAGTGAGTTTCTGAAATTCTAATATGTTTAATAAATACTAGGACTTAATAGGAGTCTAATGCAAGTGAGTTTGCCTAATTTAAATTTTTTTATAATTAGTTATGGATTTTCTAAGTTCAAGATATTAAAAGGAATTATCTAAATATCTAATTAAGGGCTGATTTTATGGTTTTGATCCAAATCAGCTCCAAACTGATTAGAATCACCTTCAAAGATAAGGAATGACCTTAGAAAGTGATTTCAAGTGTCTGGGAAAAATTTGGGATTTTTAATAAATGCAAGGAGCACATGAGCAATAGTAAAAATACCATGTCCTTAGATCTATAAGAGCCTAAACTAAGTGGTGGTGCATCCTACACATGCAAACTATGATAAAATAAAAGTAAATGCACCTAATAAAGGGATTAGTGAATGATTGGGACTCAATCATCCACTAATCTACTCCCCCATGACTACTCTTCATATGAATGATCCATGTCTAAAATTTCATGTAGTGTGTCTCCTAAAATTAAGATTTAATTATAAGTAATTTTAACATAGTTTTAAAATACTTATATAAATCTATAGATTTTTGAAAAATAAGGTAATTTAAAATAAATCAATTTGTAGTAAATGAATATATAGGAGACCCACTGACCACCCACTTGAGGTTTCAAAACGATTTGAGAATAGTTTGTATCTTGAAAATAATTATTATACTAATTAAGTAAATAATAATTAAATAATCAAAAA
>NW_021431907.1:0-319 GCF_001605985.2 Dendrobium catenatum | reverse complement strand
CTTGAAGAAGAAGATGATTTTACCCTTTGATAAGCCAAGAAGAAAATAATCTTTACCTAATTCACCAACAAATTAAAGGACTCTAGATCCCACCACTATACCAAAAAATCAGCATAGCCAACCATAAGAAGTGGAAAATTGTTCTCCACTTATTCTCCACTTACTAAAGTATGCTCCACTCAGATCCACTCACCTCAATAATTGTACTTGGGATCCTTGTGGATGTCAAATAAAAATTTGAAATCCATGTGTGTGTAAGCTATGTTTTCCTATATAAAGAAGCCTCTTATATAGAAGAGAGGGGACGAAGAAGTTGTAA
>NW_021431906.1:0-530 GCF_001605985.2 Dendrobium catenatum | reverse complement strand
TCAAAGGAAACCCAGGAAAATGGATTCTCTTCAAGAGAGATCGCATAATAACCCTAGAAGTATACACGAATGGTGACTATACGGGATCACCTGTTGACAGAAGATCTACCTCTGGATACTGCACATTTCTTTGGGGGAACCTAGTTACATGGAGAAGCAAGAAATAGAATGTGGTGGCAAGATCCAGTGCAGAAGCAGAATAACGAGCTATGACCTTAGGAATATGTGAGCTACTATGGATCAAAATAATCCTAGAAGACTTAAAGATTAAGTGGGATGAGCCCATGAAGCTACATTGTGACAACAAATCAGCATAGCCCACAATTCAGTCGTAGATATCCTTACCAAAGGATTGGACAGTTCTGCCTTTCTCAGAATGATTGACAAGTTGGGAATGACAGATCCATATTTCCCAGCTTGAGGGGGAGTGTTGAAATCTAGCCATTCCCAGTGCAAAGGATCAGACGGACACAGAGAACAATCCATGGGATGATCTCATGGATCACACCATAATGAAGGAACAAATTTAG
>NW_021431905.1:0-320 GCF_001605985.2 Dendrobium catenatum | reverse complement strand
GAGGGGATTTCAAGGGAGTGTGGAGGGGGATTCCACACGGTTGCTCCGACGAGCTTGCACCTTTGTACCATCGAATTCAATGCTTATCTTAAGGGAAGTTCTAGGAAAAAGAAGATCTCTTTGGTGATAAAGGACCCAGCTAAACTGCCGCACCGGGGAAGGTTGAAGAGATTTTAACGGCTTCTCCGCCTAGCTGTGGGGGTTAAAGGAGAGACACTGAGTTTAGTGCAATACTCGAAGGATGCCTCGGAGTAGTGGACGTAGGTCAAGGTTTGACCGAACCACTATAAATCTGGTGTGTTCTTTTCTTTATTATTTTC
>NW_021431904.1:0-255 GCF_001605985.2 Dendrobium catenatum | reverse complement strand
AATAGTACGGAAATAGCTAAAAAACATGAGATATTATTACATACGGAGTCCGAATGTAAAGATATGTCCGAACTCCATTAAAATAACGTCACGTGTATAGTACACAACATGTATTGACTGGTACACACTGTGTATTAGGTGTGTATTAACCAACAACTCGATTATCGAGTAAATTTAGCTCGTGTTAATGATTTACCATGTGTAACTCTCTCTTGTTTGGAGATGATTTATCCTAAACATCTTGATAAGCTTCAA
>NW_021431903.1:0-577 GCF_001605985.2 Dendrobium catenatum | reverse complement strand
TGTACTTAGATAGAAAATATCAAGATACATGATAAAAAAACTTGTATTATTTGCTCAATAGAACAAGGAGATAGCAAGTACATATCACTTGGAGACTATACCAAAAAGAAGATAATTAAAGTTGTCACCTTCAGATATGGCACCTACGGCCATCAAGAAGGTCTTAGTATTAGAAGCATTATCTAATTAGTGTCAAAAAGTTATAGGAAAATAAGTAGGAGGTTTAGTTCCCTTATGTTCAATATTTAATTAATTTAATGGCTGAAGTTTACTTTATAGGTCATATATACAAATATATTCTTATATGAATTAAGTCATTTATCTTCTAGCAGCCTAAAATAATTAAAGCAAATTATAATGATCCATAGTTTTAGCATAAGAATTTATTTCATTCTAGCATGCACAAATTATCAAAATTATCTAAATATTATTTAATTATTGGATTACCTTAGTTAGATTGATCTAAGAATCACCTATGCATTGACTATCAAGTAGGAAAGTAGATTGTTTATCTTTTAGATTAAAAAGAATTAATTTTTAGGGATTTTTACATACATAACACTTCAAACTACCCTAA
>NW_021431902.1:0-227 GCF_001605985.2 Dendrobium catenatum | reverse complement strand
AGGCTTCCGCAGTGGTTTGGAGTCGAGAGCAGGAGAGGAGTCGAATGCATCGTTTAGGTCGGTATTTAAAGACGCGAATGGGGCTTGATCGAGGAAAGGATCGCAGATTTTGAGCAGGATTTTCGGAGTGGCGCCGACTGCATATCGATTCGGCGGGATTTCGGGCAGATTTTGCGGGAGCGACTCTGAAGTGCGGGATTTCTGGGTCCGTCGGGCAAGGAATGATT
>NW_021431901.1:0-369 GCF_001605985.2 Dendrobium catenatum | reverse complement strand
AAGACATCACTTTATTAGGGACCATGTTACTAAAGGATACATAGAGATACATCATATTGCCATTGAAAACCAACTGGCTGATATTTTTACAAAACTACTGGCTTGAAACTTTTAGCATCTTGAGAACCATATTAGGTGTAATAGATATTAATGCTTGAAATTCATGCTTTCTATTTTTTTGATGTTTTTATTTTTGTCTTTAGTTTTTACTTGCATGATAATTTTTGTTTATGGATTTCTATTTTATAGTTTTCAGTTCTATATTATTTTTTGTTCAGTGTTTTAAATAAAAAAAGGATATTAGATCAATGCTTACTATTGATATTGATTTTTTAAATGATATTTTTGCCTTGCTTTTGGTTTTAGAAA
>NW_021431900.1:0-234 GCF_001605985.2 Dendrobium catenatum | reverse complement strand
TTACTAACGCCTTTTTACATGGTTCTCTCAATGAACAGATCTACATGAAACAACCAACTGGTTTTGAAGACAACCAACTTCCAAACCACGCATGCCTTCTTTAAAAATCAATATATGGTCTTAAACAAGCTCCCCGCCAATGGTTTCACACCTTCTCAACCTTTCTGCTGTCATTGGGCTTCACCAAAAGCCAAGCCCCGACCCCTCTCTATTCACTTATCATCATAATGAAAC
>NW_021431899.1:0-273 GCF_001605985.2 Dendrobium catenatum | reverse complement strand
TCAAAAAGGGGGAGATTGTAGAGAGAGTTGCTATTTGTATGTTTTATATTCTTCCAACTTATATTATTTTGATGATTTCAAATATTATTATTTTACCAGGACGAAACTCTCTGTATGAGATCATACAGGATGAAATTAATTTTTGTTCCTGGAAGAAACTCTCTGTATGCGATCATACAGGAAGAAATTAATTTTTGTCCATGGATAAAACTCTCTGTTTAAAATCATCCCAGGATGAAACCTGTTTGTCCTAAGACGAACTGAACCGACTTA
>NW_021431898.1:0-215 GCF_001605985.2 Dendrobium catenatum | reverse complement strand
TTGTGAGGGGGAGCTTGTGAGGGAGTTCACAAGGGTTACTCCAAGGATTGTTCCACTTCTGCTTCCTTAGAGTCTCTTGTCCTTGGAAGGGTTGGTGAAAGTTCATTAGGGATGTTAAGCCCTATAGAACTGGCCCAAGCTAACCAAGAGAGAGGTGAATTGGGAAACTTTAAAACCTAAGATAAAACTCCAACCAAAATCACCACAAACAAAGT
>NW_021431897.1:0-390 GCF_001605985.2 Dendrobium catenatum | reverse complement strand
TTTACTTATGTTTCTACTGTTACTCCTAGTTCTTCTTTTCCAGTACTCGCTCTTCCTCAGTACTACATGTTTCTTATAATATGGATGATTCTAATGATGAGTTTGAGTCTGATGAAGAACCTATTTTTACAATTCCAGAGGGTGGATGTTACATGGATTCAGATGATGAGTCCGAGGACCCACTCCCAGTACTTGCCTTAGAACCAACACCTGCCACCACCCCTGAACCAAAGAAATCTCCTGTTGAGGATGACTCAATACAGGAAGTTCATTTGCGTTCAGAGAAAGTTCTTCCGCCCAGGTTGGCTAAAAATACAAAAGATAAAAATATCATTACCCAGCAGGATGATCCAATCCCTTCCTCCCAGGAGCAGCCTAAGGAAAAAGGGA
>NW_021431896.1:0-1157 GCF_001605985.2 Dendrobium catenatum | reverse complement strand
CACAACTTGTTATATGATTGATGATTCTTTTGCTAAAATTCCCAAAGCATATTATAGTTTTTCACTCTTGATTCTAAGTTTATTTGAATTTCCATTCTCACCTATTGAGTATAAGACTCGCCCTCGTTGTGGGAACACTTTTCAGGAGGATCTAGAAAAGGGTAAATGGCAGACCAACCACAGCGCACTTACCGTCGTAGGGAGACGACGGGCGGCAGGTTCTTTTGATGTTTTATTATTTTTGTTGATAGATGATGGTATGTATAGATTTTTGAGAGAGTTAATTGTGATTTGGAATCCATTCTATTGGAAGAACTTTTATGTAATCATCTCCTTTGAAAGGTAAATAAAATAGAAAAATCTTACTTGAAATTACTTTAGTGGCTCTTTCATTCTTGTAGTAAAGATGTTAATTTTCATTTTGGAGGATTTAATGATATGCTTTGTTAACTTGTCTCTTTTCCCGTCCAACCTCTGTTCCCGCCTCGCACTTGCGAGTTCACCGGGCCGGGTCGTGACAAGAGTGGTATCATAGCAAAGGATTTGAGAATATTGATTTTATGAAAGAGCCAATAGGATGATCCTATAGGTTAGAGTAGGTATAAGGTGCTTGTGCTTTTTATTACTTAGATTGCTTTGTTAATTTATGTCTCAGGGCTGAGGAATCTGAACCTGATGCCACTGATGGCAACACTGGAGAGGTCAGAAGGGAATTACCGTCAGTAGTGGAGCCTCAAGTTAGTAGCATTAATGCTACTTTGGATTCTTTCACCCAAATGATGGCGGCTATGACACAGATGATAAAGAATAATCAGACTCAAGCTGGAGGCAGTGGAGGCACTGTCATGGATAAGAATTTAAAATTATTCCAAGATACGAAGCCACCATCATTTGTGGGAGGGGGAGCTATAGAGGCAGAGGATTAATTAATGAAAGTTGAGAAGATTTTGGAGGGAATGCTATGCCCTCAGGATAGAAGGGTTGCCTTAGCTGTATATGCTTTCAATGAGGAAGCAGAAAGATGGTGGAGAAGTCAGTTGGAAGGAACTTTTGGTGGGAGGCCTAGCAACCAAATAACATGGGAGGAGTTTGTCAAAGTGTTTAGAGATTGGTATGTACTAATGACTGCTAGGAGGTCAATGCAAGACAAATTTAAT
>NW_021431895.1:0-314 GCF_001605985.2 Dendrobium catenatum | reverse complement strand
GGATAAAGGCTTGATGTTGTTGTTGTTGTTGTAACAAATCATACCTAATAAGCTACGTACTTCAAATACCATAATAGGCCTAGGCCAATCAACAACAACCTGCATTGCTCAAGATGTGCCCCAAAAATAAAATACTCTTTAACCGAAATTCACATTTGAAAATTTTTATATACAAGCGCTGTTGTCTCAAAACCTCTAGAACAATTCTCAAATGAGTTTTATGTTCCTCCTAAAATATTGTATATAAACATGTTGACGAATATTTTCGCATCGACTCAACCCCGATCGAGCCCGACAAAGCTCGATCGCGCTCG
>NW_021431894.1:0-487 GCF_001605985.2 Dendrobium catenatum | reverse complement strand
CTAGAAAAGAATCTTAAGCTCTAGAGTAGGCCCTAAGTTCTAGCTCTAGGAAAGAATCTTAAAGTCTAGAGTGGATCCTAGGATCTAGGATTGATCTGGAGTTTGGAAGGGCCTTAGTGACCTCATACAAAAATGAGGTCAACACCCATAAGACTTTTTACCTTTCATTATTTCCCCAGTTTAAATTTTGCTTCACCTTACCCTTTTCTTTTATAGGAAGAATTCTTAAATTAGGGCACTGATTTTTTATATGTCCAGGATTCCTGGATCGAAAGAAAATAACGTCATAAGAAATATGGACATCCTTACCACTTTTACCTTTTTTCCACTTTTGCTTATGCTTAAGTGAGCTTTGTGATTTGTTTGACACGTCATTGCCTTCGTCACCAACTAAGCTATCTCTGTCTATATCTCCAGCTTTTAGAACAATAGTTTCACCTGCATCAAAAAGTCTTTGACTCAAACTTTGCTCGTATGCAATGAGTGA
>NW_021431893.1:0-246 GCF_001605985.2 Dendrobium catenatum | reverse complement strand
TGTTCGTATTGACTTGATTTTGATTTCAGTTTGAGTTTATCTCATTTGAATTTGGTCTTTAGAAATCATTTGAATTTTGATTCTGATTTAGGTCCACAAGTCTTCTGTTCTTGTACAGGTCCTCTGCTCATTTTAGTTCAAGTTCTATGCATTTCTGTTCCAATACAAGTCCTCTGCACTTTTAGTTCGAGTTCTATGCATTTCTGTTCGAGTACAAGTCTTTTATATTGTTGTCCAATAAGGTCT
>NW_021431892.1:0-433 GCF_001605985.2 Dendrobium catenatum | reverse complement strand
ATATAAACAAGTAAGTAATTAAATTTATTTCTTAATACTTTTTAAAATTATTTTAAATCACATATAGAATACATCAAATAATGATTTGCATTTTTTCGCAAGCCCGCTTTATTCCCTAACTATAATATTTTATGATATACCATGATCAAATGCGAGCTTAACGAAGATGAGAAATTAAATATATAAAAATTCCTTAGTTGAAACCAACTCTACGAAAAATAGTTCTCCTCATCCTCAGTGTCACCGCATTAGTCAAGATGGTGGAGATGAATGTTGAGGAAGATGAGAAAGATAATTGGGAGGGAAAACTATTCTTCTTAATTTTGTATTACAAATTTTGTACAATATTTATAGATATAGATTGATAAATAAAAAGGAAAGTGAATTAACACTCACAATGAATATAAATTTAATAAATAGACTATATAAAAAA
>NW_021431891.1:0-242 GCF_001605985.2 Dendrobium catenatum | reverse complement strand
GATGACGGAACCATGAGATCTTGATCGGGTCCATCATCCATTCCCCCACCATCCGCTCTAAGTGCTAGATGGTAAAATTTCAACTTTAAATATCAATTTCCCAAGTATTTCAACCCCAAATTCCCAAACCTCCAAACTTTCCAAAATTCTAAATATCCAAATCCATGCTGCTACTATACGCCTGATACTACGTATCTATGGATATAACGTATCTGATTGATGACTAGCCTTAATCGAAAGTT
>NW_021431890.1:0-320 GCF_001605985.2 Dendrobium catenatum | reverse complement strand
CCCAGGACATCTGTGGGTGCAACAGTAAGAGAGAAGTCTGGAATGACACACGTAGTCAAATCTAAATCCAAAGGAGCAGCTCCAAAGTTAGATTCTAATGAAACAAAAGGAGGCTCATTATTCAAATTAGGCTCAAAGGATTTCAGACTCAAGGTACTGTCTTCCAAAGTAAAATCAGGTTTGGTTTCAATCCTAAGATCCGTAGGTTCCGTTTCACTTGAATCATGTGACAAATTCGATTGACTTACATTCAAGTTGAGACTAGCTAAGTCGCCATCAGAATTATCCAAAATTAAATCAGAGTTATCCGAATTCATCTC
>NW_021431889.1:0-351 GCF_001605985.2 Dendrobium catenatum | reverse complement strand
TTCATCTTAGATAATCTAGGTGGCAAAGTAATTATCTATTTTAAATTATGCCGGTATGATCCATTATTTTTTATTATCAAGGATGATCCACCTAATCATCCAGGATGATCTATTTTTTCAATGGTCATCTGGCATGACTCCTCAAGATGATCGAGTGTGTCTAATCATCTTGGATGTTGTATGATCGTACTGGACAATATAACCACCTTTTTGACAAATTATTCTGGATGCAATAATTTTATCTGATCATCCTGGACGATTATGCGATCGTCCTAGAAAATTAGTCCATTTCTTTATAAATAGTAGTTCTCAAAACAATTTTCTCACCCTAAATCCCTCTATCTCTCTTTG
>NW_021431888.1:0-212 GCF_001605985.2 Dendrobium catenatum | reverse complement strand
TTTAACCAAAAAAATTGATCATAATGTCTTGAGTAATTTTTTTTTTTTTTAGTTGGTAACTTATGAGAAGACTCAACACCTAACATCAGATCTATTAAGTAGCCTATGCTTAAGAAATGCTTCTACATCTTTATTAATTCAATGGCTAATAACCCTAATAATAATATAATATAATAGTTATATTATTTCTTATTCATATTTCTATAATGCTT
>NW_021431887.1:0-471 GCF_001605985.2 Dendrobium catenatum | reverse complement strand
AGTAATATTAAAGTTTTAGGTGTTAAATATGTAAATAACATAGTATTAAGTGGTATGTATGTAAATCTCCGATGTTTCGTTAAATAATTCATCATCGTTTTTCTGGAATTCTCTAAAATGAATGAGAGATTCATAAAGGATACTTCCAATTATCCTCTTCTAAAGTATGCTAAATTTCATGAGTGGGTCTAGAGTTCCTGCGATATAGTTATTTATGAGGCAATATGCTATTATGTTGACCCTATTCATCGCGTAGAGTGCAAATAACAATTGGTATGATCAACAATGCTCATCAAAAGCAATTTGAATAATCACCATGTAAGCATCAAAATTCAACACAAAATGTTTATTACATCTTCAACAAGAAAAATAAGATCAATCAAGAGATCAGAGGCTCTTCTCATTAAATTCAACTTGAGTCATCCACATACACCCCAATAAATACACTTATTACAAATATCCACATGAAGA
>NW_021431886.1:0-205 GCF_001605985.2 Dendrobium catenatum | reverse complement strand
AGAGTTATTATTCTTACATAATTTCAATAATGCAGCATTTCATTGTACCTGTAAAGTGGATGATTTGTGTGTCAATTATTCTTTATATAATAGTTTTATGTGGGATAGTTTTACTATTAATAACATGAGAGTGACTACATGTACTACAGAAAAGGAAATATGGGATAGAATGTACATCACATATGAGGGTACTAGTGAAGTCAAA
>NW_021431885.1:0-355 GCF_001605985.2 Dendrobium catenatum | reverse complement strand
TTCTACTTATGTATGATATATTATTTAGTGGACTTCAAGTGTGGTTAGGAAGGCAATGTACTGTGGAAGCTACTATTCTCCCCTCCAACCGTGCCAGTCTTGGGGTTTTCATCAAAGACAATGTAGGCAAGTTTGTTATGACCATAGGCCATCAGTTCAAACAATGGGATATCATCCGGGCTGAGTTCCTTGCAGCGGCTACTATCAAGGAGACTATGGAGGATTGGATGCTGGATCTGGATGGGTGATGTAGACAAAGGGGGGGGTCTACACTTGTCCAAAATAAATCATATTTTGGCTTCCCTTGAGTCTAGTAGCTTATCATATTTGAGCTGAACTTTTAGTTCATTTATGA
>NW_021431884.1:0-590 GCF_001605985.2 Dendrobium catenatum | reverse complement strand
AGAGTCTAAAGATCTAAACATTTATTCTATCGACAATTTTCTTGGTTCACTCATTTCTTACGAGTAAGGGGTTAGTCAAAAAAAGATTGATGCATGTGAACCACGAAAGGATGAAGACGATTTTGTATTAATGACTAGACAATTCAGAAGTTTTCTAAAGAGGAAGCAAAAGAGATGCCAGCAATGGAATAGAGGTAAGTTTAACAAAAATGGAAAGGATTCTAATGAAATGATTTGTTATGAATGCAGGAAACCAGGTCATATCAAGACTGATTGCCCAAAACTCGAAGCCACTCCTAACAAGGAGAATGTAGAGGAAAAACCAACTGTAAAGAAGAGCAAGAAAAAGTTTCAAAGAGCTTTTTGGGCGGACTTAGCTTCAGATTTATCAGAGACTAAAAAGGAAGAAGAAGTCACCAATATTAGCTTGATGGCAGATAGTCTTGATCAATCAGATCAAGAAGAGGGTCGCTCTCACACAAGACCTCGTGGGAGAATATGGTACCTGGACAGTAGATGTTCAAATTATATGACTGGAGATACTGCTCAATTAATAATGCTGGAAGCCAGGAGTGGAGGCAAGGTAACAC
>NW_021431883.1:0-316 GCF_001605985.2 Dendrobium catenatum | reverse complement strand
CTGCTATGATCTGATTCTGATTTCTGTACGATTCTATATGTTCTGATTTGATATAAGATTAAGTTCTGATTTGAGATGTAATCTGTTCTGTTCTGATTTGATTCATTCTTTTCTGATCTGTCAGTTCCGTATTCTGATTTCGGTTCGGATTTTTATCTGTTGTGTTTGATGTGGACTCTGAGGATTTTGATTGTAGGTTTGTTATCTTGCTGAGCTGTTGTAGCTCATCCTTGTTTTCTGCGTGGTTTTCAGGTTCTAGGAAGGGGAAAGAAGTCCAGTAATAGAAGTTCAGAGTCTGATCCCGTATAGGTATTTT
>NW_021431882.1:0-841 GCF_001605985.2 Dendrobium catenatum | reverse complement strand
CTCGCTTCTACAAAATTTTGATAGATTTCATACATTCCTTTCCATTAGTTCATAGTTACTCAATTTAACACTCAATATATATATATATTGCCAATTTTTTAGTGGACAACTATTTTTCTTCTACCCATTATTTCAATAAAAATAAATCAAATTCAAAGAAAATAAGCAATGCACATTCCAAATTAATTCAAATATTAAAAATCACTCTGCTCTCCCTAAGAAAAATTTATTACAGCAGAGGCCTTCAATGCAATCATACATGCATATAATGACCAAATTCATCTCCCTATCATAAATTAGAATTTTCCTCACCAATCCTTTCCAAATATTTCCTTCTAATTCCTCTCTCCATTCTTTCCTTATTTAACAATCTCTTTATTTAGTTTCAAACTCTAATATATACACTCCTCTCTCTCTCTCTCTCTCTCTCTCTCTCTCTCTCTCTCTTCCATATGTTTCTATAAGTACTGTAAACTCCAAGTTTCCATTGCTTCTTCTTCATCTTCTTCAAAAATGAGAAGATCTTATCAACATAAAGGATATTCTTCAAGATCAAATTCAACTGCATGGCATGTTTGTTCTTATTGCAATAAGATTTATTCAACCTTACATGCATTGGGAGGCCACTAGACTGCAAATAGGAAGGAGATTGAGGAGATGAGAAGGCAATATAGAAAGAAGCAGCATAGAAGGAACAAGAAGGCAGCTATGGCTGTGGAGGAAAGCTCTGTGAATCTGGAACTTACTTTGGGTAATGGTGATGGTGGGTTGGATTTGTCTTTGAGGTTTTGAGGTCTATTCAGCATAGGTTGGAATTTTTATATAATATTTGAGTTTTCCA
>NW_021431881.1:0-249 GCF_001605985.2 Dendrobium catenatum | reverse complement strand
CAAAAACAGCTTGGCAAGATTTTATATAAATTTAGATCTATACCTGCTCAAAATCTACCACCAAATAGCAATTTCAATCATGCCATAAAGATGCAACCAAGTAGGCCCTTATACTAACAAGTTAGAAATATGATTTATTTTGGGTTAAGTATGACTACAGCACTCACGTATTTATGCTGAGTGGTGGACAACCTATTTCAGAGAAGATAAGCAAAGAAATAAGGAGTTAGGGGCTCACATTTATTCCTT
>NW_021431880.1:0-241 GCF_001605985.2 Dendrobium catenatum | reverse complement strand
CATCTAAAACGCATAAGCTTGTATTCGACAACTCCTCCCAACGTCAAACTCATCCGCTTGCTCTCGTTCATTCGGATGTTTGGGGTCCATCCCCTACGCTTTCAATTCAAGGCTTTAAATTTTACGTCATCTTTGTAGACGATTTTTCTAGATATACATGGATTTTTCCCATTTGGCATAAGTCTGATGTTTTTCAAACATTTATAGATTTTCAGACTCAAACAGAACGGCTCACTATGAA
>NW_021431879.1:0-1029 GCF_001605985.2 Dendrobium catenatum | reverse complement strand
ATAGTTCCTAAAAACTCAACAAATAATGATTTATTTTTTCCAAAATTAACAATAAGTCATTCTCCACCATGTTGGGTAGCATGATATCCCCAAATATTACACATATAGATTGGACCTCTTTTTCATTTTTGATCCTCATTGCTTGTACCTACTATAAAAAAATACATTGAAATTAAAGTCTTGTAAGTAAAATAAATGTAAATATAAAATAAGCATATAAAAGTTTGATAAAATCATAAAAGAGGCATACCTGAAACATAATTTTCAATGTTATTTGTTGGAACATCTATTTCAATTTCAGTTTATTCTCTACATCATGTATTTCTAACATATGTTCTGGTGTGTGGTGCCATTTCTTAAAAATCATTATAAAACATATATGTGAGTAGAGTTTAATAAAAGATAAACAATGCAATTTATCACCCATGTTGCTCACATAATCAATGGAAAAAAATAAAGTATGCAATATATTCAAAAATAAAAAAAAAAAATTAGGTTCACTACATAAAAACTAAATGCAACCTTTAGATAAACACACATAAGAAACACATAAAACCACAAAATGTTACATAGTAATTAGATTGATATAAGGATCTAATGATATAAGTAAAAAAATTTAGTTTAACATTATAAAATAAATAGTAGAAATAAATTACTCTAGTAGAATGCCATCAACTTCATCTCTAGTCCACTGAACTTCATCATCAATAAAATACTGTTGATTAGAAGTCTCACTTTGCAAGTAGTCATCAACATCCGTGTCTATGTGAATTTTATTAATATCATTTCTTGGTGATTTTGTAATAGCAATATACCATATAGGATCACTAGGATCTTCCACATAAAAAACTTGTTGAACTGGAGAAGCAAGCACAGAAGGTTCTTGATGTCATTTAATTTTATTCAAATTAGTCAAGATGAAGCCATCCTCATCCTCCTTAAATATTTTTTCCTTTAGAAACCCAATCACATTCAAATAAAACAACACTTCACTCTGCTGTGTAGTCCAATTCAATTATATTTTTTAAG
>NW_021431878.1:0-441 GCF_001605985.2 Dendrobium catenatum | reverse complement strand
AATTGCCCCCCCTCACCCAAAGGTGGTTCCGCCCATGACGGCAGTAGTGTCAGAATTTTACGTCTCAGCGTTGTACGAATATCCAACACACAAATAGAGAACACAAAAATTTTTATATGAAAAATGCTGAATAGGGGAAAAACTATATAGGGCCACGCCGAGTTGAAATGATATAACTAGTCTTTGAGTAGATTACTGTTGACTGAATCATCCTTGATGGCAATCAGATTACAATAATCAATCGTCTAGTTGAAATCTAGTGACAAACGGAGGTTAGGCATAGGTCTGACAACGTTTGGTTGGGCAGAAATCTGTTGGAAGTTCGGCGGAAATCCGAGCGTCAGTTGGTGGTTCGACAAAAGTCCGGGGTCATAATTTTTTGATGATATATCAATTATAATTTCTCTATTATTTTGATCGAATTGAAGGCAGTGTAATCTA
>NW_021431877.1:0-241 GCF_001605985.2 Dendrobium catenatum | reverse complement strand
ATCCAACAATAGAGAAGCTCCTGCTTGGGTTGTCCACTGAATTTCATATGAAGAACTTAGGCCATGTATCCTATTTTCTTGGTATACAAATACTTCAGACTCCTGACGGCTTGCACCTTTCCCAATCTTCGTATGCCCGTGATCTTCTTACTCGCGCTGGCATGACTGAATGCAAACCGATCAGCTCTCCCATTCCAACCAAGGTGCTTTCATCCTCGGCCCATATGCTGGTGCCTGCTGA
>NW_021431876.1:0-263 GCF_001605985.2 Dendrobium catenatum | reverse complement strand
TTTGTAAGTGATAGACCCTGAATCAGAGACCATTTGACAGGTAGCCAAATTGAATGATCAATATTGGGGTATCCAAATCATTTACAATCATGTGGTGATTGTTAATGAATGGATAAGGTCAAAGCTAGATCAAAGGTAGGGTCAAAGTCTAGGTTGGAATTTGGATTTTTAAGTTGATTGAATCAAAGTTTGGATGTGCTTGAAGCTTGAATTAATTGATCATGGACTGAATCAAATTGAAGTTGGAGTTGATCAAAGATAGG
>NW_021431875.1:0-242 GCF_001605985.2 Dendrobium catenatum | reverse complement strand
CCGAGAGCCACAGCCACGGGAAACGAAGGAACCGCACAGACCAAAGAGCCACGGCCACGGCTTTTTATGTTTGTTTTTTTCAGACTCCCCTTCTTGCGAATTCAGCTCCTGATGAATTATCTGTTGTTGATTCTCTTGAGGCGGTGCATACAGTTCATCGATCTCTTTGAGTTTTTCACCAAACCTTTTCAGAATTTCTTTCTGTTATTTTTCAAATTGCTGTTGCAGATACCTTTTGTATT
>NW_021431874.1:0-721 GCF_001605985.2 Dendrobium catenatum | reverse complement strand
TAAGAGGAAGCAACATAAACAAAAGAAGCATAACATTCAAAATTAGAACTTCTAATATTAGAATGCATAACTTGAGTAAAGTCACCAAAAATCTCTATCCGAACAAAATCATTCCAAAAAACCAAAATTTTATAGGCCACATTTGACATAGCATATTTAAAACCCGGAAACTTAGCAGTACCAAGTAACTTACCAGAGGAGATAAGAGGCTCATGTAAGACAAGAATTGACACATTATAAATATGACATAAGTTTTTAACTCTTACATTAGAAGAAGGGAATCCAATGTCCCTAACATTCAAAATAATAGCATTAAAGATAAAAAATAATAAATTAATGAGAAGTATTCAAATGGGTGTTTCTAGGAGATTTTAAAATGAAATTTCTTTGCTTCCTATCTCTCCTACCATGACCCTTTGTATACCTAGTACCCTTATCATTTATAGCAAAACATTTAGCCAACATATCCATATCCTTCGTGTTAGTAAAAGCATCACTATGATAATGATTATTCAAAGGAAGCTTACTATCATTAATCATACATAGCTATCCCCTTAAAGGAGGGAATTCTCCTTCCTCATAGAAAACACCATCTTGCACAGATGTTTCATTGATCAGTTCATTACCACCTTTCTTCGTCACCATATCGGTTTGGACAATGTCCTGAACAATCACATCAATTTCATCAATCTCCTCATCCAAACTAATATTATTTAACGAT
>NW_021431873.1:0-250 GCF_001605985.2 Dendrobium catenatum | reverse complement strand
TCGATATCAACCGTCCATTCAAACAACTCCATCTTGCCCTTGATCCTTCATATATTTACAAGTTATGCTACTCTCAAAAAACTATAAATAGCCCCCCACTCTTCTCATGAGAGGAGGGAGAAATGGGGAGAAAGAGGAGAAGGAAGGGAGGAATTTGGGAGCTCTCTTGCCGCCAACCATCGCCGGACTTCCACGGGAGTTCCTGCCGACCATCGCCGGAGTTCCCGCCGACCACCACCGGGGTTCCTGC
>NW_021431872.1:0-290 GCF_001605985.2 Dendrobium catenatum | reverse complement strand
ACTTGTAAGACTCATGCCACATTTGTAGCTGCAACCCTTCACTGATATGATAAATCTATCTTTGCCACACATTACTAAGAGAGATTATTCTGTGCGGAGTCCGGACGGAAAGTTCCCATTCAGACTGTGAGTGTGCACAGTGTTTGTACACACTGTGTAAAAACAAAAACAAACTACATACAAAATTTTACATTGTGTACATTCACAGTAGTTCTCGTCCGAACTCTGCACAGAATAATTTCTCCGTTACTAATAACACTTAGAATGTCCTAGGTGATGAACTTTGATGT
>NW_021431871.1:0-218 GCF_001605985.2 Dendrobium catenatum | reverse complement strand
ACAATTCTAATTTATTATGATAACACTAGTGCCATTTGCATTTCAAAAATTCCTATTCAACATTCTAGAACCTAACATATAGACATAAGAGATCATTTCATTAGAGATTATGTATCCAAAGTAGAAATTGAATTGAACCATGTTTCTACTAAAAAATTAACTTGCAGATATTTTGACAAAATCACTAGCTTTTGATACTTTTAGCACATTAAAAACAA
>NW_021431870.1:0-241 GCF_001605985.2 Dendrobium catenatum | reverse complement strand
TTTTGTCTAGACGAAATAAATAATCGTCCAGGACGATTGGTCCTCCGTAAAAATTTCGTCCAGACGAATAAATTTTCGTCCAAACGATTAACCAACTTAGAATGCTTTTCAGCAGTTTCTAGAACCGACCTTGTAATAACCGTTCGTACCGGACGAACCTAGTTCGTACGGGACGATCAGCTGTACGAAGACATTTCGTACACTTGTACAAATGGGGTCGTTTCAATTCATTTAAGTAAAA
>NW_021431869.1:0-275 GCF_001605985.2 Dendrobium catenatum | reverse complement strand
ATATTAAGGGTCTGGAAGTGACTAGAGGATTTGGTGAGAAGTCTCTAAGGTCAAAAACTTCGCAGTGATAGGTAGAGTGGCATGGGCTGTAAATATTTGAAGGTTTTATAGCCTTTGGATTTTAATTAAGTTTCTGGGGTTAGAGACCTCAGAATGGGCTCAAATTTTTAGGGTTACCTCTACAGACATTACCCGTCAGTGTGCAACTGACAGACTCTGAATCGGAGGTCGTTTGACTAGGTTTCAAAATGTTCAAAATTTCAACGAAAAAGGCC
>NW_021431868.1:0-411 GCF_001605985.2 Dendrobium catenatum | reverse complement strand
TTCAGGACGTAACCAACTGACTTAAGTCGGTTCAGTTCATCCTGGGATGAACAGGTTTCTTCCTGGGATGATTTTAAATAGAGAGTTTCGTCCCGGTACGAAAATTAATTTCGTCTTGTACGAATTCATACAGAGAGTTTTTTCCCGGTATGAAAATTAATTTCGTACAGTACGAACTCATACAGAGAGTTTCGTTCCAGTACGAACCTTATTTTTTATCTGGACGAACATTGCGAGTGAGAATCCCGAGAGTTTCGTCCCGGTACGAAAATTAATTTCGTCCTGGACGAATAGGACTTAGAAAATTTTCTCCTTGTATGTTCAGTTAGTTTCTCTTCTGAGGGGCTAATTGACATGATCGTCCCGTACAAACATGTTTCGTTCCGTACGATCAATTCACAAAAATTGTAT
>NW_021431867.1:0-210 GCF_001605985.2 Dendrobium catenatum | reverse complement strand
GATTCAAAAATGTAAAGCCCAACATAGGATAGTTTGGTCACCTCTGAGTTTCACCTTAGAATCAAGTGCCCCTACTTCAACTCCTTTGGCTTTCTTTCCCAAAAATCTAAATCTAAGTTGATCCACTCCTTGAAATTCCTAAAGGCCAAAACCCTTTAAGCAAGACTTTCATAGATTTTAAAACAAAAAAAAATCAATTTTAACCAACAT
>NW_021431866.1:0-235 GCF_001605985.2 Dendrobium catenatum | reverse complement strand
TATTTAATTATAGGATGTTTAAATATTTAAACTTGTTTAAAAAATATCACTGATAGAAATTGTTTTAAAATGAAATATTTATTTTAAGGCAATTAAAATGGCACATAAGTAATATAATAATTATAATTAACATAAGATTTCATATAACAACCGACCTTAGCTCAGTTGGTAGAGCGGAGGACTGTAGTACCGCAGAGAAATCCTTAGGTCGCTGGTTCGAATCCGGCAGGTCGGA
>NW_021431865.1:0-301 GCF_001605985.2 Dendrobium catenatum | reverse complement strand
GCAAAATATAAAGGATTAGGTGCCAATCAGTAGACACTTAATCCCTAGTGTTTGTTGTTGATTACAAGTGATTTACTTCATATGAGAAAGGTGTTGGCTAAAAGTAATAAATATAGTACACATTGTATAGTTGGAGTTGGAAGAATCCAATTATATGAGAGATATTCTTAAGAGAAAATTGGCATATTTGTTTGGTCCGTAGGATCTTAGTAGGACAATGGCGGTCAGAGGTCGGAGGGTCGGTGGGAGACCGAGGTCAGAGGAATCGTAGTCGGCCGACGATGGTGGTTGGTGGTCTAAT
>NW_021431864.1:0-360 GCF_001605985.2 Dendrobium catenatum | reverse complement strand
AGCGAGCAGGGCACTGATGGGGAAATTTTCTTTGATGGTTTAATTAGGTGAGGAGAAATTATAAAAATGTGACATTTGTTTTGTATATAGTTGTATACTATGTATATATTATGTACACAGTATATTATGCATATAAGTTTTGTATATTATGTAGATAATTTTGTAATTTATATATAGTGTAGTTGTACACATTGTGTATAAGAGCATCTCCAATCGAACGTCAAACGTGCGTATGACGTCTTCCGCCATTTACTTTCGGGTGAACAGTATGACGTCAATATTAGCGTTGCACTGTTCACCCACGCTATTTTACTCTCTCAACCGAATTTGACGAAAAAACGCGCGAAAGGGGAGAAGGAT
>NW_021431863.1:0-280 GCF_001605985.2 Dendrobium catenatum | reverse complement strand
GCCTCATTAGCCAATACATCTTCCATACATAATTCCACATTTCCACCCCCATCGCCGGCTGCACCTTCAGCCGCCCAAACAATCGAGCCCTGGGACTATTCACATTGCCTTGCCGCCCCAGTTTGCACAGTCGGCATTTCCGCCTCAGCCATCCTCACACAGTCTGAAGCAAGCTCCAGCGCTTTGGCCCGCCTTGCTGCTGCAGCCTCTTCCGCATCAGCAGCAGCCGCCACCCTATCCATGGCCAGCTCAAAATCCATAGCCACATCTCCCACTTCCG
>NW_021431862.1:0-270 GCF_001605985.2 Dendrobium catenatum | reverse complement strand
CATGAAATTAAACTTGAATCGGCGTCGAAATGCGTCAAATTGGGCTCGACGACGCTCGACGGGGTTCGATTGGTTTTGATTTCATTTTAATTAAATTAAATTTAATTTAATTTAATTAAATTGAGGCTTAATTCGGATTAATTTCACCTCGACGATGATCAATTGAGTTGATCTAGCACGATCGAGCTTTGTCGGGCTCGATCGGGTTCAAGTCGATGCGAAAATATTTGTCGACAAAAGGACCCCCAATATGTGTGGTGAACGAATAGA
>NW_021431861.1:0-278 GCF_001605985.2 Dendrobium catenatum | reverse complement strand
TCTGATGGAACTGTTGCCAGATATAAGGCTCAATTGGTAGCCTTGGGGTATAAGTAATAATATGGACTAGATTATCATGAGACTTTTAGTCCAGTTGCTATAGCAACACCCACAGTCGAAATTCTTATCATTTTAGCACTTAATCATAAGTGGAATATACATCAACTTGATGTATCAAATGCATTTTTGCATGGCAAACTCACAAACAATGTTTATATGAAGCAACCGCAAGGATTCTCAGATGATCTTCATCCCAATCATGTGTGTAAACTCAAAAA
>NW_021431860.1:0-325 GCF_001605985.2 Dendrobium catenatum | reverse complement strand
GGAATGTTTCGTCTCGTGAATAAAAGAGTCAGGAAGTGTTGAATATTGGGTTTCTCACCATTGAACCTTCAATCCTTGGGATTAAAAGGGAATTTTATTGGTTTGCAAAGTACGCACCCTATACGCCTGATATACGCATACCATACGGTGTACGCCATCCATACGCAAATCACAGTAATTATTTTCTACTTAAAAATTTTTATTTAATTCAAATTTAATTGATTTGATGCATTTCTTCGATATGAATCATGCAAAAACTCATTTTACCATCATTATAAAATGATTATTAAAAATTTCTCATTGAGAAATATTATTTGTGTTCACC
>NW_021431859.1:0-251 GCF_001605985.2 Dendrobium catenatum | reverse complement strand
GAACAAGAGAGAGAGAGAGAGAGAGAGAGAGAGAGAGAGAGTGAGAGAGAGAGCAAGTGAGAGCAAGCTTGAGAAAGAACAAGAGAGAGCAAGCGAGTGAGAGGGGGGAGAGAGTGAGTGAGAGAGAGAGAGAGAGAGAGAGAGAGAGAGAGAGAGAGAGAGAGAGAGAAAGAGAGAGGGAGAGGGGGAGAGAGAAAGAGGGAGAGATCAAGAAAGAGAAAGAGAGAGAGAAAAAGAGAGAAAAAAGAGAG
>NW_021431858.1:0-316 GCF_001605985.2 Dendrobium catenatum | reverse complement strand
TCATAACTTGGCCTAGAAAACTCCGATTTCAGCCTAATACCTGTCTAACTACTCGTATTAAGGTCTAGTATTTTTCTAAGGTGTTAGGGACTCCAAACTTAGCCTTTTTTACCATAGTGACTTTTTGGACCCTTAGTCTAGTTCCTAGGAGGACCCAGGACTTTCCCAAATTGGCTAATGCAACTTAAATTTTAAATATCAGTATCCTAAGCTCTTAAAACTGATCGACAAACCGAAATATTTAAAATGGATCCTAATCCACTAATATTTGAACTTCAAATAAAATATCCTTTTCAGACTCCCAACAAACATGAAC
>NW_021431857.1:0-329 GCF_001605985.2 Dendrobium catenatum | reverse complement strand
GGATGCTGCCTATCTAAGACAATGGAATGCCTCTAATATAAGAAGAAAATTAAAGAAGAAGAAAAGAGGAGGAAAAAATTTTAACTTCTACAAAATAGATGGACACTGAATTTGAGTATGGAATATCGCCTACCAAAAATACTGGATGCCTAAAATATAAGAAAGTCAGAATGAGAAAGAAGAAGAAGAAATAGAGCAATTTTTCCTTTACCCCAATTGGGGAATTTATATGACACATGAGGGGAAATGTTAAAAAAATTAAGGGAAATTTTGTCTCCAATTCGTTCAATTTTTTTTAAAAATTATTCTAGAAATTTCTAAAATTTATT
>NW_021431856.1:0-210 GCF_001605985.2 Dendrobium catenatum | reverse complement strand
ATAAACTTGTATATAGTGTGTATAATGCATATAAATACTGTGTATAATAATTATACATAGAATGTATAAACTTATACATTATGTGTATATTTCTTGTATAAACTTGTATATAGTGTTCATAATGCTTGTACATAGCATCTATAATATTTGTATAAACTTGTACATAGTGTGTTTACTGCATGTACATAGCATGTACAAACTTGTACATAG
>NW_021431855.1:0-261 GCF_001605985.2 Dendrobium catenatum | reverse complement strand
TTCTTTTATTCATATATAACTGCTTGGATGAATTCTTATTATAAACTGCTTAGGATAACCCCTGCAGGAGAGTCTAGATTTTCTATTTTCAATAATGTAATGTATTTGATAGTAATCGTTGTGAAGATCTTAAAATATGGCATTTTTAAGGAGATAGGAATCCAAAGGGAAAAGTAAACCCCTACAGAGGGTTTCCTTTTTCATTTGGATATCCTTTTGGAGCATTCACTACGAGGAGTCCAAAGAGAAAAGTAAACCCTT
>NW_021431854.1:0-2321 GCF_001605985.2 Dendrobium catenatum | reverse complement strand
CCTCATATACTCTCTCTCTCTCTTCCCTTCCCGCGCTTCTCTACTCTCTCTCTCATCCTCTCTATCTCTCCTCTCTCTCACTCTTCTCACTCCTCTCTCCTCTCTCTCTCTACTCTCTCTCCTCACCCCATCACCCACTCGCCTCTGCCCTCTCCACCCCTCTCTCTCTCTCCCCCTCCCAAATCCATCTCTCTCTCTCTGCCCTCGCACACTGCCCACTCCCCCATCTCTCTCTTCATCTCTCCTCTCTCTCCTCTCTCTCTTCTCTCTCTCCTCTCTCGTGCTCATCTCCCCTATCTCTCGTCTCTCCCTCTCCCTCCTCTACTCTCTCTGCTCTCTCCCCTCCGTCCGGTCTCTTTCTCTCGACTTCTCCCTCTCTCCTACTTCCCATCTCTAATCTCTACTCTCGTCTCTCATCTCTCTCTCGCCTCCTCTCTCATCCCTCTCCCCTGCCACCTCTCTCTCCCCGTCCTCCCAAAATCCATCTCTCTCTACTCTCTCTCTCTCTTCGCTGATAATCTCCTCACTCCCTCTCCCAATTTCCCTCTCTCTCCTCTTTCTCTCTCTCTCTCTCCCTCTCCCCCTCTCTCTCTCTCCATCCTCTCTCCTATCTCTCTCCCTACAACTCTCTCCGTCTCTCTCTCTCTCTCTCTCTTCTCTCTCTCTCTCTCTCTTCTCTCTACTACCCAAGTTCAGAGCTCAAAAGAAAAAAAGATAAGTTCAGCCCTCTCTCATCTCTCTTCTCTCTCTCTCTCTTCTCCCTCTCCCCCCTCACAACTCAACACCCTCCTCGTCTCCCTCCCCCTCCCTCTCTCTCTCTCTCTCTCTCTCTCTTCTCTCTCTCTCTCTCTCTCTCTTCGCAATTCTCTCGCCGCTCTCATTTCCCTCTCCCTCTTCCCACCCTCAACCCTCTCACTCTCCTCTCTCTCTCTCTCTCTCATCTCTCTCTCCTCTCTCTCTATATCCCCTCTCTCCCCTCACTTCCCACTCCCACATTTCCCTCACTTCCCTCTCTCTCTCTCTCTCTCTCTATATCTCTCTCATCTCTCTCTCTCTCTCTCTCGTCTATCTCTCTCTCGCTCTCTCTCGCGTCTCCTCTCCCTCTCGCCTCTCAATCTCTCTCTCTCTTACTGCTATCTCTCTCTCTCGCCTTTCCAGTTTCCTCGGCTGTCTAAACGAAATGGGGGAAATTTTATGCTTATAATGATTTGAGTTGATGCCCGGTTTTGTATGGTCCAGCTTACACTTGGTCCAATAATAAAGATGCCCGTAGCCGGATTTTTTCTCGGCTGGATAGATTTTTGGTCAGCTCGTATGTTTTGGAAAAGTTCCAGGATCTGAAGGTCCATCACCTGACTAGGCTTGCCTCGGACCACTGCCCTATCCTTTGTAACTTTCAGGAAAGACGGGCGCGCAATTGGATTAAATTTGAAGACGTCTGGGCTAGCTTTCCCAGGTCTTGGCAGATTGTCCTCAACAAGTGGCAAGTTGTGGATGTGGGGTCTGAAGCCTCAAAATTATAGAAAAAATGTCAGAGATCCCTCAAGGCGCTGTTTTTCTGGAGCAAGGAGAGGTTCCAGAAGTTGTATCAACTCAAGGAGGAGCTGGATAGGGAGATAAGGGCCCTTCAAGATTTGAAATGCTCTCCTGCCGGCCTCTCTATTTCTTAGGCTGAATCCTTGCGATATAAGGTCCATTTGCTGAATTCCACCCTTGGCCGAATCATGTTGTGGTGGAGACAACGGGCCAAGGTCAAGTGGATTGAAGATGGTGACGAGAATACTCGTTTTTTTCACTCGATGGCGTCTGCAAGACGTCGGTCCAATAGTATTGATCATCTAAAACTTTCGGATGGCGATTTGGTCACGGAACAGCAGGAGATCCTTGACAGAATGCATGCATTCTTTGAACAAAAATGGTGTGGCGGCGCATTTCTGAGGCCGGGTGGCCCTCACTGGGTTCTCATTCAACTAATCTATCTCCTTGGGCTGGGTTGTTGGATGGAGATGTTACTTGTGAGGAAGTTTGGGAGGTTGTTCGGGTGATGGGGCCTAACCGTGCCCCTGGGCATGACAGTGTGACAGCCTCGTTCTTTAAGCTGTACTGGAGCATTGTTGGGGAACAGGTCACGGCGGCCTGCTTGGAGTTTTTTTCGTTGGGAAGAATGGATCCGAGTTGGAAGGATACTGTGGTGGTTCTTTTGCGGAAATCTTCCCAAGCTGTACTGGAGCATTGTTGGTGTCGTCCACTTCTAGGAACAGGTTAGCCCGGATTGCCGGCTGTCGCTGCGTTGAGGAGATGGAATATCTTGGGGTTAAATT
>NW_021431853.1:0-254 GCF_001605985.2 Dendrobium catenatum | reverse complement strand
TCCGGTGGCGTGGCGTAGCAGCTTCTGAATAGAGTTATTCGCTGCTTCTTACAGGTAGACTGTCGTGCACTAATTATTACTTTATGTGGGCGGATCATAGTGCACTAACTCATCTCCTGTTTTAGGTCGTAGAAGTTTGTATTTGTCGTATATCAAATTCCCTTCGCTTGTTGGAGACAGATGCATCTACTTACCACTGCCTAATTATGGATTGTATTAGTATCTTAACACTTGTGGCAGACTCCTTGTATCCT
>NW_021431852.1:0-1003 GCF_001605985.2 Dendrobium catenatum | reverse complement strand
CCAACTTTTACATGTGCTCCTCCAACCTAAAATATTTGAAGACATTAAAAATAAGAAAAATAGATCCAAAAACAAGACAACAGTTTAAAGCTTTCATAGATATCACATAAAGAAAGAGAGCATAACTTTATAAAGAAAAATTTAAGTCAACCTCAGCCTCTATGGCAACACTTTTGCTGACAAGATCAGTGGTGGTGATAGCAACAGCTGCAGCATCTGCCCTGCAAAGGCGTGCAGGCCATTACAGAAAAATATGTAAAACTGAAGTTGAAGAAGGCTGAATTACTAGAGATGTGTACCATTGTGAATCATAAAGCCTTAATATAGGAATCAAGATAAACATTCTCAACAAACAAGAAAAACCATCCTAGTTAATTGTTTACTAGAACTGTGATTGCCAAACTCATCCTTAACTGTGGCATTTCTCCAGCAGGTAATATCTTTAATTTGTGAATGATATATTGTTACTATAGATCAATGTTTAAAATTGCGGATTCGGGTATTGAGGCGTTTTTCATTCGTGAGGCGAGGCATAAGCCTCAAGGCGTTTTGAGGCGTAAGCCTCAAAATCAAAAGATTATGTAAACATAAAATGATAAATTTCGCATACACATAAATTCGGGGACTATCACATACTTGGCATCACTTCAAATAGAAACATGATTATTCGAACTAATTTACCAAGTTTCAAGAATTTTCCTATAGCTGTACAGAACATTTTCTTTAAAGTGGTCGTAATATTTGACTGGTTAATATATATAATTTTTCAAACTTGTTTTTTGGATTTCCAACTATTCATGATATTTATGCATAACTTCTCAATCCTTCTTTGGTTGCATGTTAGTAGCATAAAATAAGTTACCACAAGCACATCTCATCATCATCACCATGATCATCATTTTCCATATTCCACTGATTGCGTTGGTTTATGAATCCTCATTTTACATTTATTTTGTTTAGTGCTACCTAAGATATTAAATCTATTCTTCACAAATTATTTAAA
>NW_021431851.1:0-436 GCF_001605985.2 Dendrobium catenatum | reverse complement strand
TATTTGTTTATTCTTTGCTCCCAAATCCTTTCAGATGTTCTTAATGGTAGGAAAGGTGATATAGGGATTTCTATTTCTCCCAAGGCTCCTAGAGTATCCCATTTGCTTTATGCGGATTATATTTTGATTTTCTCTAAATGCAATAGTAAAGTTATTAATGGTTTGAAAACTATCATTAATAATTACTGCTTATGGTCGGGGCAAAAAGTTAACAAGGAGAAGTCTATGGTTATTTTTGGCAAGTTTACTAACCATAGAACTAAAAAGAAAATTTCCAAACTTCTTAAATTCAAAGTGGTCAAAGAATTGAATTATCTTGGGGTAAAGATGACATTGAGGAGGATGGTATCTTCGGATTTCTCTAGACTCATGGAAGTGGCATCAAATAGATTAAACATCTGGGGACAAAAATTCATATCTTTGGAAGGCAAGATGG
>NW_021431850.1:0-1430 GCF_001605985.2 Dendrobium catenatum | reverse complement strand
TTTTCAATTCATAAATGAATAATGAAAAGAAAAATAATGTCTTTTGAAAAAATTTTCTTTAGTAGAAAAACAAATTTTTTTTGTTCTTTTTATTATCTGATTTTTATTTCTTTTTCAAATAAAAATGAATCTCAAAACAATCACAATGATATAGTATCACGAAGATAACAATGCTAAACCCAGATTTATAGGAAATTAAATGTATAAGAAAATAAATCATAGAAAATAAACGGTAGAAAGTAAATGAACAAATACACCAAAATTTTATAGTGATTCGGTTAACTTGACCCACATCCACTCACTGGAGTCCTCTTCGAGTATTTCACTAAACACTTTAATAATTCTCCTTTAGTTACCTCATTAAGGCAGAGAAGTCCTGACAAAATCACTTCCTCCCTTGATGTGGTTGAGAACCAAAATTCCTGGTGAGGCGAAGAAGCCTGAATCTCTTTCACCCTTATGGGGAGGAGGAGTAGCCCTTTCACCCTCTTGGTGAGGCAGAGAAGATTAAATCCCTTTCACCCTCGTGGTGAGGTGGAGTATCTCAAATCCCTTTCACCTTCTCTCATTACAAGAAATTTGCTAGCAGTTTTTCATAATAAACCGCCAAAAATGTTGGCGACAAACTGATTGCAAGACATACTTCCAATTTTTCTCCAGGCGTCGATAATTACCTGCGATTTTTCATAATAAATTGTCGGAAATGCCGACGGCAAACTGAACGCCGGATATACCGCTAGTTTTTCTTCAGGTGTCGAAAATTATTGGCAGTTTGGCCGCTAGTTTTAAGTGACTTTTTTCCAGCAATCTAGACTGCCAGAAAATCATCAGCAAACTTACTTTAACCGTTAGTAATTGAAAATTTTCATGTAGTGTTTGATGTGGCAGAGTAGTCGGTGTCCCTTTGACAGCAAGGTCTTCTTTCTTAAGTTTCCCTAAAAAATACATTGACAAATGGAGAAAAAAGTTGGAGGTTAGTCGAAGCAACCATGTGAAAATACTCTCTCACACTCCCTTGCACCCACAATGCTCTTCTCCCTCTCTCATAACCTCACCTCTCTCACCCTTGCTCAATTCTCTTTCTTTAAACCCTTGCTTACAGAAGACTCACACCCTTAGACTGCTCTAAATAATCTCTCAAATGAATTAAGAAAAGTTTAAATAGTGGGTTTCCAAAAAATCTTAATTTTTCAGCTTTA
The DNA here is from genome assembly GCF_001605985.2 of Dendrobium catenatum. Taxonomy (NCBI): domain Eukaryota; kingdom Viridiplantae; phylum Streptophyta; class Magnoliopsida; order Asparagales; family Orchidaceae; genus Dendrobium; species Dendrobium catenatum. The sequence continues at coordinate 231 of NW_021431850.1, read as the reverse complement.
TCAGCCCTATTCGTACAATACGATCTATGGATTGTACGCTAAAACTAATATAATTGTTCCATTGTAGTACTGTATGATGAAAAGGAGTATAGTATGATTAGTTCAATATCTTAAGTTACCAGTATATTAGAATGAATAATATAATAATACAATTAGTTTAAATTAAACTTCAGATCATATAAGACAACCAAACTTCATCCAAAGAGTCCTCAGGTGTTCCATAAGGAACCA
>NW_021431849.1:0-557 GCF_001605985.2 Dendrobium catenatum | reverse complement strand
TACCCCCGAACGCCCACGTGGTGCAGAGGGGGGAAATATGTATTTTTTTTCTAACGCCTGTTTTCTTCTTATAATCAACAAACATAAAAACCCTTAAATGCTCACGTAGCAAGTGGGGATAAAAAATTTTCATTCGCGATCGCGGTGTCATTTTTGACACCAACCTGAAGCGCTCACGTAGCGTCGATGGGAAAGGTTGCCTCTTGGTTTTTCCCCTAAAGGGGGGAGACGCCGGGAGGCTGCCGAAATTTGGATTGAAAATCCAAGGACTTTGAAAAATGTTGAATCTTATTTGAACACTCATTTTGACATCATTCGAACTTGGATAACAAAATAAATGACTTAAAAAAATCAAGCAAGAGAAATTTGATCTTGTACATCGAACTATACATGAACTCTACAAGGATCACAGTGGACTTTGATTCGGACTTGAACAATAGAACAGAGAGATCAAATTCAAATGAGCCTGAACTCAAATGAACTCAATCAAAACTTGAATTTTTGGACTCAAGAAGATCATAAGGAACTCAATTTGAACTCATACATGAACTCAAGAA
>NW_021431848.1:0-11038 GCF_001605985.2 Dendrobium catenatum | reverse complement strand
GGTCAAGGGACAAAGTCAAGGCTAGAGTGGGTTAAAGTAAGTGCCTTTAAAGTTTGACTAAGAATTGAGAGTTGACTTGGTCAACTCAAGTTGGGTTAGGTTGACCGAGTATCAAGTTATGCTTAAGTCAAGTCTCGGAGTCAATTTGAATGGGTGATAGGAGTGGGAGAGCTCAAATGGGTTAATTTGACCCATTTAAGCCCTTTAAGAGCTAATAGGTCAACCTAAGTTGACTTGGTCAACCAGGTTATCCCAAGGGTTGGACTTGGGTCAAATGGATTTGGAATAATATTTTGAGTGTGTTGTAAGAGATTCCAAGACAAGGGGAGGTCATTTTGGTCATTTTGACCCTTAAGGGGGCCTTAAGGTCAAAATGGGTTGACTTGGTTGACCAAATTGACCCATGGTTGGAATTGGTTTCAAAAGGTCCCAAACATGATTTGAAAATTTTTGAGGAAGATATTCAGGATTGATGGTCAAGTCAAGTTAAGTTTAGGCCAGAAGTCCAAAAATTCCTTGAAGGGCATTTTGGTGATTTTGGCTTTGAGTTGGTTCTGGGTCAAATTGGATCTTGAAAGATGTAGGCTATTTCTTAACAAGTCAATATCAAGGTATTGGAGGTGATCAAAGGTTTGGAGGGGGCTCCAGAGTCAAATTCCAATAGGTGAAAGGCCTAGTGGTATGGATTGTAAATATTTGAAGGTTTTACAGTTTTTGGATTTCAATTCAATCTCTAGGGTTAGAGAACTCATAATGGGCTCAAATTTAGAAGGTTACCCCCAGAGACATGTCTTATTACTTTGCAAGTGATAGACTCTGAATCAGAGGTATTTTCACTAGGTTTTGAAGTGTTTGAAAAAAAAATCCTTGGAAAAGGCTTTTAGGACAAGGCCTTTGGACTTAGGATTTTGGTCTGGATTTCTGGGTTTGAATTGGGTTTTGAGTTTGAATGAGTGGATTTGAATTATCCATATCATCTATAACCATTTGAGAGGATTATGAATGATAGGATATGATTAAAATTTGATAGAAGCACAATCAAGGTTTGAACTGGATTTGGGATCAGGATAGGTTTAAAGTCTTGATAGATTTGAATTCTAGATTTGATTTGAAAATTGAATTAATTGAAGTCTAGATTGGTTAATGATTTGAATTGATCAGAGATCTGGATTGATTTGAATCTAGATTGTTACTAGAGTCTAAAGGGATTCTAAGATCTAAAATATAGAAGGGTTCTAGGATCTGGATAGATCTTAAAGTTTGGAATCTAGAAGGATCTTAGGGTCTAAGAAAATCTTAGGGTCTAGGGTCTAGAAGGATCCTAGGACCTAGAATAGATCCTAAGGTCTGGAGTCTAGAAGGACCCTAGGACCTAGAATAGATCCTAGGAGAATCCTAGAGTTTGAAACTAGAAGGATCCTATAATCTAGGAAGTCCTAGGCTCTAGAGTTCAGAAAAAGGTTAAAGTGATCTCATCCAAAAATGAGGTCAACAGAGGCATGTTACGAATCCTGCATAAATCTTGATGCCAAACAACCCGTAAATCTAGAGAATATGTAAATGGATTGTGTCTTTTAATATCAATGAATGCCATGTTACAAAACATGTGGATCATATCTTTTAGAAAGATGGATATTATTTGTTAGTTTGACATAATCACATTCTTCTAAAGGCTTATCTAAAGGCGACTCTCAGCTGACCCATTTAATAAAATCGATGACTTGTTGGACTCAAAATGCAATGTCCTTAAACAATATCCTTAGGGGCTATTTGACAACAAGTAGGATTTAATTTTAGTTGGATTTAGTAAATCTTGTAAATTTAGATTTAGAAAATTTTGAGACTGTTAATACTTAACTCCTTAAAATTGTTTGGTATGACATGTTAAATCCTAACAAATCATGAGAAACTACTGTTTGGGAACGTAATTAAAACATTTAAGGTGGGTTGGTTCATTTAGAAATTAAATTTATGAGATTTTGAATTTAATTTTTGTGTTACTATCATTACTGTATTTACTTAACTTTAATAATAAGATTATAATGCAATAATATTATAATTAGATAGCTAGCTTATTATTACTACATCATCAAATGATTATATTAGGATTAGTTATCAAATTACTTATTATATTACTAATTATCTAAATTAATATTATTAAATCTAATTTATTATTAATCATTTTTGAAGTTACAAATTATTTAATTCTCATATCAATGAATTTAATTATTTTTAAGTATTAACTAATTTAAGATAATTATCACAATTAATAACTATTAATCTGAATTATAAATATTATTCAAACTAAACTTGACTGAGGTACTATTAATTTTTTCAATAAACTAAATAATTTCTTAATTTATAGTACTTAATGGCATACTCACTATTATTTCTATTTATAATAATTAATCATATATCTAATTAATTAGATAATGCTAGTTTGGTATTATATTTAATTTAGGTGTCAGAGGGTTTGCATCTACCTTGATTCGTCGCTTTTTCTCCGTCATTTCTCATTTCTTCTTGGCTGTTTCGTCTTGGTGCATCGTGCAGGAGGAAGACTTTAGCTAGACGAAAGCTCGCTCGTGCTTTGCCTCCTTCGATGGCGTCGGATTGAAGTCACAATAGGACATCTGGCTCAATCCGATTAGTAGCAATCTTTGCTCTTACTCTTCCTTCCATTCGCAAGGCTTTGTATTCTTAGAGACTGATCTACGCCAATAATTTTTTCTAGAGAATGTGATGTCTAATAATGTAGAGTTAAATACACAAAATAACTTCTCCACTGGATATAGTATCTTTAATTACACGAATATCGGTGATGTTTCAATAATTTTTTAGCACTGCAGTAAAATCCTTAAGAAATGGCATACTGTATGTAGAGCTACAAGTTGGGATTTTGGGACCTCGATATAGAGTGCTCCCGTCTTGTGTAAACATGATATTTATACAATATTCGCGTTATATCTCTGCGGGGCCTCACTCTGTACGTAAAATTCGGAGTTTTATAATACTCCCAAATTTGCTATGATTTTTATAACCTAGTTAAATGTCTTAGAACAAAATCTTTACATGAAGTCCAATGAAGCACTTCCAAGCATAATTGATGAACTTTGAATATTAGTTGTATTACTAAATAATCTCTAAATTGGGCCCTGTGTATATCTTAATCGAGCAACCTTGACAAGATAATGCAACAGTCAATATCTCTTAATTTCAAATATCATAAATGCACCAAAGTGTGCGGAAGAAATAGGTGTCGTCGAAAATCAGCGGGCGGGATAAACGGTTAGTAACGTCTCTCTTATTATGAAGTTTTGAATTTTGTTAAAGTTGATAAAGTTTATGAAGAGTGATCATATTCTCATAATTTAGGTTATGAGATGACCGTGTCGTAGATGGGTTGGTTGAAGCAAGAGAGATGAAGCATTGGTTTGACTTGAAATTGTTGAGAGATTAGATGTCAAAAATATTATGTAATCATACTGAGATACAAGTAGACCATTCGATCAATGTCAACAAACACCACATCAAATCATTATCGTCGATTATTATATAAAAGCAATGCAACGATACTATCTATCATCTACACAATGTCAGAGTGACTCATCTATCTAATCTCACTCTCAATCACTAACTATGACTATTTGACAACCATCACTTATATAGTTCCTCGACCATTGTTGTCTGCTAGTATTCCAACCACCAAACTCTTGAACTATGATTCTCAAACTTCATTGTCCGTCGCTATGGCCAGTAAAGTCTTTATTGTCCGATCTACAATATCTTGCATCATCTCTGATTATATATTATGACAATCCCATATTTACGACACTTCACCACTATTTCCTGACTACAATTCTCCAACAATCACCAACTATGGTTCTTGACCATGGGATCATATGACTAATGCCGCCTACTCTATCGATCCTCTGACAACTTCTCTCAACTATAATCACGATTTTGTGTCACTAATATTCATTGGATAATCTAGCATATATTTCGATCTATATCTGTAATTGATCTTCCTAACTACTTTCTCCTCAGACAACCCATATACTTATGCTTCAGTTACGTTCACCATCATCATTGTGTATCATACCTTCTTGTGTGCTATATCGGATTGCTTTCGTGATCGTGTGACGCGGTGCATTCTACCTGACGCAAATTTTGGCACTTCGACATAACAACATTGTTGCTAGTATTCCTGACCATCACGATTACATATATATTATTTTAGGATCTTCTTTAATAGGTGCGTCTAACTAAACTACCTCACTGCTGCGAGATCTGTCATCGATCACTTGAAAGATTGTTCTTGGCCAACTAGAGAGATTCGAATATATCCTTGCCTCTCACTAATGTAGACCACTCTGTAGGATCAATAATTAATGTCAACTTCATGTATTTCTCTAATCATACCTTCTTTTCAATCTAAAAATCCTTATATGGATCACCTCATCAATCACCATCATGGATACGTGATACACTATGGCCTACTACCATATCATCTCTTGAAAATATTTTATCGTTCCTTCTAGGTCTTGATTATATTCCACTTACTCGTCCTCTACTTTATTGTCCTGGGCGTTCTGCAAAGGCTATTCATCATCGTGACTTATCGCCCGTCCTCCGCTATTAGCAATTGGGTTCACGCCATATTGCCTTATATAGGTTTGGTAGACGACAGGCAGTTTGGTTCAACTCAGGCACTATTGCCTAGATGGTACAACTTAACCTCATTTAATTGAATGTCCGGCAATTGAGGACTTATTTAACACATGTTATGGCCGTATAAGAGAAGTTGCATTTAGCAGAACTACCCAATCGATCACACGTGGTCTCTCGCTTGCCCTTACTCCACTGACTATACAATTAATAATGGTCATACATACTGTACACCCAACACATATAAAAGAATGCACATTATTATCATAACGGTTAGGACACTCATAAATTTGTGAATGATCTCAGCTCTCTCTTTCTCTTAGAGAATTATTGGAATAAGATACTCTTATAAGAGTGATATCACGTGGAGATGAAGATCATTTCATGTCCTAGACATTTTTTTTTCAGTTGATATCTTATCTTTCTGTTAAACTATCGTGTTAAGATACTATTGATTGATAAGTGTTTTATATTCAGTAGTCATTTTATGAAGAGAGCCAATCCTTGTCCTAGTGCGAAGATAACACTAATTATTATTTTAATTAATCTAAGCCATAATTTTATCTCATTGGGATTTTTCATAAAAATTTCTAGTTTACTAATTCACTATATTTTAGTGCTTTGTGTGAGTTTTTTTTTTTGTTAAAATTAATATTGTTGCGTCCTGGAATATTTCGCGGCGGTAGAGAAATATTATGGTTTACGTCTTAGCATTGTATGAGAGCCAGCGACACAAGCAGATAAGTGAGGGAAGGTGACTTCATAAGAGACATCACGAGTTTTTTACGTGGAAACCCCTAAAAAGGGGGAAAAACCACGGGGCCTAGCCCAGATTGGAATGAATCCACTAGTAATTGTATGCGATGTATCAGCAAGGTAGAGGCCTAATCTATATATAGGGATGATATATATTGATGTATCCATCATATAGTTGCATTAACACGGTAGGAGTTACAATAATGTATATATATAGAGATAAACGGTGAGTCGGTGGACTGTAGCAAAGAGATAAAAAGAAGAGAGATATAGATATGGAGGTCGAAAGAGATAGATAAGGGGGTCGCAAAGGAAGGGGTAGAGTTCCGGGCAGGCAAGATCGGGTCAGAAAGACAAGTTGTAATAGGGCGGTACTTTGGTAAGATATAGGAGCTAAGGTAAAGTAGTGAACAAGCATCATGGGTGCGCGAAGGCAATCATAATATAGATATAGCGAAAAATAGGATAGACCGAGATGAAGTTTATGGGAGGAGAGAGCCTTTGGACAGGGAGGTGGATGTGGCTTCTGGAGGCAAGGTGAGCGTCCGCGGAATGAAGAAGTCAAGGGCCTAGAAATGGCAGTGGCCTTGAGTGCAGAAAGCGTATTAGAGCTACTCCTGAGAGATGTCATGCGTATCAATAAGCGATGTGAGGGACTGAACGCTCGAGTCTCTTCGCGGATGGTGGTGCGGCGCGAGTGATCATTCGGCGGTGGTCGGCGAGGCGTGGCACAGCTAGTGAACCGACGAAGAGGGCTGACCCCGGATCGCGTGGTCCCGGCGGATCGCCTGGCCGGCGGTCGGTTCCAGGCGAGGTTCGCGGTGGTGGTCCCCGGCTGTGGTCCGACGAGGTTCCGGCGGTGATCGAAGAGGAGCTTCTCCTCCTCCTCTTTCTTCTCTTCTTGCTTGGCCCTCCTCTTGTGAAGATGAGGGCTCTATTTATAGGCATTGTCTTTATGGAGTGGCAAGGTGAGGGCCCGTAAATTGGATCAGGGCGAATAAAGGAGTGGTTCCGAATGGGCACGCCACGCTAAATTGAATCCTACGCCATCCGGTGGCACCGGTGCGTGTGCGGCGAGGGCGCATGGTAGTGAAAGAGACCTTACGCTCGGTGTTGGTATTCATGGGTGGTGAATGATCTCTCGACTGGTCTCGGGTGGTGGGTACACGTTCTCGTCGAAGTTTCCGTTTCGTTCGAGTTATAGCTCGTCATAAATCGGTGATATGGCCAGTCCGTTTGGTTACAATCTCATAAATAGAGATGGCTTATTGAGAATATATCTTCAGAAGAGAGGCGCTTCGGATCACGAATAGTTTGAGACCCATTTGGGCTGGTGAGTGGTTAGCCGGACGTACGACATTGGTATCGTTGGGTTCGTATTTCTGAGACGCTCAGTTTGACTGTAAGTTTTGCTGAAATAGAGTTGCGCGCATGCTCCCGAAATTAAAGTATGTTGGTGAAGTGTCTCTCCAACTTGATTCTGCATCGGAGAATTCGTGCCGATCAAGATAATTTTATGTGACGAAGTATCAAAATATATTAAAAAATATTTATATATAAAGTGATATTTGTGGTCTGTGGTAACTTTGACAAAATGATAAAATTTTCTTAGTAGGACCTAAGATGTCCGGGAAGCGGATATCTAATGCGAACTTCCCTGGTATCCTCATTCGCCTACAAGCTTCGCGCCACCCGCCTTGAATGCTTTAAGCTCCTTGTTCTTTCCCACGTCGTTTTCCTTCCTCATCACCGATTAACTGCTTGAGCTTTGTAGCTAATTTACCTGCTGACGACAGAATGGTAGGCGTATTGTGAATAAGAGTAATGTACCACGGGTTAGTTAGGATGACGAGAAGAACTTTTGAGGGGACGTTCATTTTTTGTATAGTCTAGTAACGAATGCCGGGTGCATTGACTAGTGCACAGGTGTAAAAAATTAGACTATAAAAGCGTTTCAGTAGATTAGATGACTGATGTTTTTAATTTATATAATCATTTTTGTAATGAAAGACGGATAATGTTGGTAAGAAATAGAGGGGAAATAGAATTACTGTTTAACTGATATTACTATGTTTAGTCTAGATTGTTGTCTGTCAAGTTATAAAGAATCTATTATACTTGAATTAAGATAATTAAATAAAATCATATAACAATGCAAAAACGAACCAGAAATTTTAAGCGGTTTCACAAAACAATTTCAATTCTATTTCATTTATCTTTCCAAAAAGTTAAATACATTTCTGTCCGTGAATCAGACAAAAGAAAAAGTGAGATTTTTGTGAGTGCTATGAAAATATATTCAGCAAGTCGCAAAAGTATGTGGTGCGGAATCTTTATGTACAAATAGAGTGAAGATAGGATTAATAAGTTAATCAGGTTTGGAAGCATAACCTCAGATCATTTATCATAATTGCATCGCGAGAGAATTGACTTGAAGCATTACAAAGAAATGAATGTAAAAATAAACCATAAATCAGCCTGATACTGTCAAGTTAAATAGTTGAGGGTCACAACGATCAGATTTATATAGGACAGAAGATCAAGTAAAGAAAATAATAGCGTTTCGTTAAATGAGATCAAAAGAAAAATACATATTTACATTGGCAATATGCATATATGAAAATGGAACTATTATAGGGCAAATTTCTGATGTAATGTGCTGACATTTCGAGTGTCAATAGTTTGCGTTCGATCTTTATAAAGGGGAAGCTATAAGAAGGCCGAGAATTTATTATTTGTTTAAGAGGAAGGTGATTGTGATTAGGGTATAGCATCAACTAAAATAAGAAAACTTTAATTTTTGAAATTTGAATCAAGAGACTTTGAAAGTTTATACGGTATTGTGGTTGATGAGCCGTTGGCCTTATCCCTTTCTAAAAGTAAGTGTCGACGAATCATCTACCAGAGAATTTAAGAAAAAAAAAACTTAATAAAGGATTCAAGTAAATGTTTAATTGAAAATTTGACATTACATTACGACTCTTGTAGGAAATCAGGGAAATACATGCAGATTTGAGCTTACGCAAGAGGAGTCAACCATTCTCTTCATTTCAATCATTTAGAACGAACAAGCACATTTATGATATGGGATTGAGTATTAATATGATGGAGGAAGTTATAATGCGAAATCCTAGATGTGGTGTTAAGGGTTAGATGCTGATAAGATCTCCATAAAAAGAGAGTGCATGATTTTACAATTAATTAAAGAGGCATATGTAAAATGAATTGATGCGGGCGTGACAATAATAATATATCTTTTTACATTGAGGCCGCAACTTGAAGGGAAAGGGATAGCTATTGATCCAATGAAATTCGCTAGGTTCTCGGATAGATTAACTATAATGAAGCCTATCAAGCGATACACAACTGATAGAGCATAACTGGTGTGGAGATACATTAATGCTTTTATTAATTATATCTTTGGGACAGGTACTATCTTAAATAATGATTGCCAAAAATCCATTACGAAAGATATCATAAGGGATTCGTTCTTTTCCTTGTAACGTAAAGATTTGAAATATTTATTTCCAGATTCATAGCTTTATATCTGTAACATAGAAAAGGAAAGATGATACATAGCAGCAATTTTGATGATATTTTTCATCAATATTTAATTTAACAAATTATTATTTTTTTTTAAAATGAGATAATTTTAAAACTTATAATCAGTAATAATTTTAAAAAGATTATTAAAAAAATTCAAAAATAGAAAGCAGCAAATATAAAAAATGATAAATGAATATAAGAAAATTAACCTAAAATTTAACATTTAAGCGAGTTAATACAATTTATATGTGAGAGATTTAAATATTGATTGTTTTGGTCCTAGTTTTAATATATGCAAATTTATATGTTTAATGAATTATTTTTTATTTTTATTTATATAATATGTCGAATTCTTGGCTAATATCGATGATATAACTTATGTATTTGAGTATGAAGTTGGAGTTTCATGTGATAATAAAGGCATTTGGATAATTTCAAATGTTAGGCGTAGATTTAACCATACATTGCAGTGACAACTCCATCTTCTTTAACATCGAATTATGACTTCTAGAGATTTTAAGAGTTTGTATGATATAATTTGGATTTATGTAAGTTCTAGTCTTAGATAAAATATTTATTATATTAAATCAACAATTAATATTATTGTCTTAATTAATTTTTTTTTTCATATGTAACTGCGTTTCCAACCAGGCAGGGGAGGAGAGCTTCTACGGACAGTTCTTTGGCACTGGACACAGGAAGGGACAGATAGCAGAATTCCGGGATCGGTTTGAGTAGCGCGTAGCTAGCAGGTTGAATGTCTTTCTAAGACCCTGTGGCTTAAGGGAAACTTCATGAAGGGGGCTCAAACGTCAAAAACTTCTCTACTCTAGCGACTAGCATTAGGAAAATCTATAAATTTGACATTTTTCAGAATATCAAGTGTAAAGCATTGCAACTCAATACTATATCTGAATAATGACTTCAGCCATAAGCAAACTATAGACAGGACTAGGGTGCAAAATGATGGACTCTTAGTTGTAGAAGTATCGGGTCTGTCATAAAAAATTTATCTCCCATGATGTTCTCCATGTTATGGTACTCGATAATAGCCCGACTAGGCAAGATCTTTAAGTCAACTTTAATCTGGACGAGCAAAAAGAGGAAGAAAGCTACGTGTAAGTGTCATGCTGCTGTCTCTCCTCCATGCTTGCTCTCTCTCTCTCTCTGAGTGCGTCTCTCTCAAATGCTGATCGATCCTGTTGTTTGGAAGATCGTGGGAGGAGGAGGACGACGTGATTGGTCAGAGCTACTACAGAGGACACGTAGCTTTGGAGTTCTTACCCAAATCGAGCATCTCGCCGGCGAGGAATTGATTGTTTGACTACTTCATCGATAGCTGAGAGCTGGACTTTGACGGATAACTGCATAAGTTGATCGCTAGAGGCGAGAGCCTGTTGGAGAGGTAGTTTTAAGTATTATCTAAAATCATGCTAGTCATTAAGGGTTGACGTAAATTGTTCGATTGGGATACATTGATGAATACAGATTATGAGGAGGCATTGGAGAGAATTAATCCTTGTTAGTGGTACAAATTTCTCTGATAACGTTATCGAACTCGAAGCAACTCTTTCTTATTTGATCGTAGCTCAGCAGAAGGAAAGAGGTGAACAACGTAACGCTAGTTGGGGATCAAGAAGGGGTTGACGCAAAGAGAAAGTTGCTGTGTTCACGTCGGGTGGTCATATCCAAAGGACGGGCGGAGGACGGGATTGGTGCTCGGCATGCATAATTAATTTTTCTTAGAAAGGAAATATGAATGCTACACTTCAGCGATAGACGGAGCTCTCCTGGCGGTGCTATGGCTTGATCGGCCAAAGGACAAGCGAGAGAGTCTGATCTGGATACTGCACACGAACAGTGTTTATTGAGCGTCTGAGCTCCAGCAAGCTCATTGACTATGATTCGTGAGTTTAATAGGTAGATGGCAGAGAAATTAATTTCAGTGACCTGTCGTAAGATCTATTACAACGACGGTGTTTGTCTGTGTCGTCATCTTTCGTTACGATATTCGTCACTTATGTGTATTTATTGATAGATAGACAATTTCTGAGAATCAGCAGAGGGC
>NW_021431847.1:0-247 GCF_001605985.2 Dendrobium catenatum | reverse complement strand
AAACAAAGAACGTAGTGGGACTTTTACAACAGTCCCTACGAGATCGGGAGCATCGTATCTGCGGGAATAATGAATGGCCGTAGAATGCACTGGTATCCCTCCTACATATACTGTTGGAATCTCCTACGACAATCCTTACAAACGCCTGTTGATTGAGAAGGCGACGTTGGAGATCAATCGTCAAAGAGCCGCCCCCTTGCAAGCAAGTGCAATCATCAAACCACCTGAGATTGGTGAAAGGTGGATA
>NW_021431846.1:0-307 GCF_001605985.2 Dendrobium catenatum | reverse complement strand
TATAAGTTTATATTATATTGATGTCTACTTAATTAATTCTCCCTCCCCCTCGCTCTCATCTCATATATTCCCTAAATATTTTTCTTTCATAATAAAAAGGCTGTTTGGCCGGCTTGTATACGAGAGAGGCAAGTTGCATGGCTTTCGATCCATTTAGCATGAAAATTAAATATCTCAACTAGGTTCAGTCCAGTTATAATTCACAACTTAGTTCTGGAAAAGCCGAAGGTGTTGCACGATCTTCTCAACTTTAATTTCCCCAATGGTTTCTCATTTTGACTGGTTCTTCCAAAGCACTTTGACAAAG
>NW_021431845.1:0-330 GCF_001605985.2 Dendrobium catenatum | reverse complement strand
CATCACTAGAAAGCTAGTAAAGCTAGAAGAGGTAGAAAAGTCAATCATAATTGCAAATCATCATTTTTTTTTATTGATTAATCATCAAAATAAGGGAGAACAAGGTCCTCCAGCCCAAGTGCTTGAAGGGGACCTGTCTTCCCTTTTGAGGTTGCAATCATTATTTTTTAACATATTTTTCTAGTGCAGATAGAAGTAAAAAGAAAATGTGCTCATCTAGCACTACAACAGAAGAAAAACTAGTGCTAACGAAGAAGCTGGAGTGACAACTGTCGACTTGGCCTTGGGAAGCCACATCTCAACTGCCTCTAAACTCTGTACAGCTTACTC
>NW_021431844.1:0-335 GCF_001605985.2 Dendrobium catenatum | reverse complement strand
TTGCTCTCTCCCCCTCTTGCTCTTTCTGTCCCTTGTTCTCTCTTGCCCTCTTTTTCTTCCTCTCTCTCTCTCTTGCACTCTCTTGCTCTCTCTCTCTTACTCTCTTTCTCCTATTCTCTCTCTCTCTCTCTCTCTCTCTCTCTTCCGTTCTCTTACTCTCTCCCTTACTCTTTCTTGCCCTCTCTCTCTCTCCCTCTCTCTTGCTCTCTCCCTTGCTCCTTCTTGCTCTCTCTCTATCTTTCTCTAACTCTCTCTCACTCTCTCTCTCTTGCTCTTTCTCTCTCTCTTGATTTCTCTTGCTCTCTCCATTGCTACTTCTTACTCTCTCTCTCTCT
>NW_021431843.1:0-249 GCF_001605985.2 Dendrobium catenatum | reverse complement strand
TCCGATGCGTGAGATTTTCTAAGTTTTGTCATCAACGTTATTTCTTTTTCCTGAGAGAATTTCATATGCCTATTTGCATTCCATTCGATATATATATATATCTTAAACTTCAACAATACATGTAACTTACATACAAATGAAGCACACTTATAGTTCCCATGCGTATCACTTTTAGATTCATATAATAAAGAGATGAATTTTCATGCAGTCTTCAAAAGAAGTTTTCTAAAGGTTATGTTATACCATTTT
>NW_021431842.1:0-603 GCF_001605985.2 Dendrobium catenatum | reverse complement strand
TAATAAGGATGGGAATGAGATTGTAAATATGACCTTTTGCTTTAAGCAACCACAAATCCAGCATTTTAGAGATATCATCCTGTATAAAGTAGCTGTCTTTATGAGTAATTTCCATAAAATGCAGCCAAACTTTCTTAGCTATCAAACCACTAACAAAAACATGATCCAAAGTTTCCCTGTTAGAGCAACACTGGCATTTGGACGAAATATTCAAGCCTTTTCTCATCAGTAACTCATCAACAGGAATAAAATTTTTTATAACTCTCCAAGTCAAAATAGAATAGGAGATAGGAATAGTATTATGCCAGATAGCCGTAAAAATCACTGATTGACTTTGTTTGATACAAAAATTGTCCCAGGCAATTTTAAGACTAAACTTCCCAGTAAGAGACGGTTTAAATAAGATAGTATCATTGCTCTATAATTGTAAAGGCACATCGAGAATAACAGATATAATGCTCAGAGGAACAAAATCCCTAAGTTTATTAACATTCCACCTGCCATTATCGAAAGACTCATAAACTTTCATATTGGTTAAAGTAGAAGTATTTAACAGAGAATCAATTGAACCACATCCTAACCAATTATCTTGCCAAAAATAAA
>NW_021431841.1:0-245 GCF_001605985.2 Dendrobium catenatum | reverse complement strand
TGTTCAAATTTACTTGAATAGGAGAATTGTGAAAATGTGGAAGTAATGTGTTATGAATATGAGATTAAGTAAAATCAAATTTGAATGAAGATTTATAATTAATTTACTATGTATATGTGTATATATTTTATTTTTTATTTTTTATCTTTATTCATTTAGGATTTTATTTTGATTTTAATTACTTATTATTAATTTTTTATGATTTTAGTTTATTTTAAATATTAAATTTATTAGAAAAAGGAACC
>NW_021431840.1:0-207 GCF_001605985.2 Dendrobium catenatum | reverse complement strand
TTATTTCTAGCTAATGATATGGCAATATGGCTTGCAATAAGATCATATTTTTTGCAAATTTAACAACGGGAACAACAATAATCAAACAAACTCAAGGCAACAATATAAGACAATATTACTAGGAATCAATCGGTTTAAATTAAGCTTTAAACTAACAAAAAATTAATGTGTGCTATAGAAGAAGAAAATGAACGAATGTGGCAGAAG
>NW_021431839.1:0-681 GCF_001605985.2 Dendrobium catenatum | reverse complement strand
AAGTATAAGCATCCCTAGCGGCATCTTTTCTTCATCTTATTTACACTCTTGAAGTTAGTCTTGATTTATAACAAAGGTTTCAATCATATCAAAATCAATTTCAAAATTCCTATTCGTGCCAAACCACATTCAACTTTTTTAAATCTTGACTTTACTAAATAATAATAATATTTTTAGTTATTATTTACTAAAGCCATCAATTCCAACATCAACTTCAAATCAATTCATCAACTCAAAACTCTATAAACTTTTCATTCTCATTTTCTATCCAAGCAGAAATTCATTCAATCCATATACTCAGATCTTTAAATTCAAAATTTGGATCAAGTTGATCGTTTCGGTCAACGCCAATACGCACGATAAACTTTGGCAAGTTTATCATGCCTATTGGGGGTCCATTTGTTGACCTCATTTTTGAGGTCGATTTCCCCGAAATTAATCTCTAGCTCCTAGGTCTTCCTAACCTAATGCAGACGTCGCCCCCATAGGATTTACCTTAGGTGGACGCCCACTGATGTAGTATCGACTCGAACCTATCACTCAACTCGAATCTATCATTCAATTCGAATCAAAATCAATTCATTCTAGTTTTAATACGGATCCAAACTAAACTCAAATCAACTCATCAATTAAACCCCAAATTTTATCTAATAAAATTTCTTTTCAGACCAAGATCAACCC
>NW_021431838.1:0-559 GCF_001605985.2 Dendrobium catenatum | reverse complement strand
AAAATATATCTATAAAATAAAACATTTTATTTAAAAAATATCAGTGAAATCAGTTTACAAAATGGACATCTGACAATCCCGATATCCTCACTTGTACTGAGAGGTACTAATTTCTTAAGATTTTTACCGGTGCCTAAAAATTATAAAAAAAAAATTTGTGCAAGTAAAATACTATAATAGTAACACTATGAAGAAGATAGTTTGTGATTTGGAGTCACTACAGGAAAACCCGTTAATACCGGCGGACAACATCCGCCGGTAAACATAGATAATTCGACGGAATAATGAGTTTCCTTCGGACTTTTCGGCGGAATTTCATACACCGGTTTCGGCCACGTCGATAAATTATTTCCGGCGCAAAATTTGCGCCGGAAATTTCTCCGGCGCATGATCCGACGCATTATCGGCGGAAAAATGGACCGTTTTCGACGTTGAAAAACGTCTTAATTCTGGCGCCATTGCCGCCGGTAATTATCGTCGCATTATGCGCAGGCCTGTACCGGCGGATATGACGCCGCAAAATGCATGCAGGAAACCCACGAACTCTCTTTGCGACGCA
>NW_021431837.1:0-299 GCF_001605985.2 Dendrobium catenatum | reverse complement strand
AC
Organism: Dendrobium catenatum; assembly: GCF_001605985.2. NCBI lineage: Eukaryota > Viridiplantae > Streptophyta > Magnoliopsida > Asparagales > Orchidaceae > Dendrobium > Dendrobium catenatum. The sequence continues at coordinate 297 of NW_021431837.1, read as the reverse complement.
ACTTAACTATGACTTAAGATGGAGAATTAAATAATTTTTGATGTAGTCATTAGAAATCTATTATCTTCAAAATACAATCCATGAATATATATACGGGCACTTAACCTCAATAGATGAAAATATACTCTTCTCACATATTTAATGAAAGCACTAAATTACAATTATATTTATTTTCTAAAGTTATAAAGAGAATATCATACTATCATGACAGATAAAACATAACTCACAAAATGAATTCTTGAGATTATAGATATAATAATAATTTAAATAATAACAATAATACATCATAATTATATT
>NW_021431836.1:0-300 GCF_001605985.2 Dendrobium catenatum | reverse complement strand
TATTTTATGGTTTTAGAAATATACATTTTTTAATAATTTAAAATGATATAAAGATGGATTTTTCAAAATGTTGACTTTTCATATGATCTAAATATATAAGATGACATATCCTACACTACTTGTATCTTTAGCACGATCATATGAGATATAATAAATTGATTATAATTATATGATAAGAACACTCACGTATAATGATGAACAATATATCATAATCATTAGTCATACTAATGCCTAGGATTAAGCTCGCTAGATAGTTTATATGCTAACTCATAACTCTCAATGTAAATACATCATAATGCT
>NW_021431835.1:0-225 GCF_001605985.2 Dendrobium catenatum | reverse complement strand
TGTTGTAACACTATTGTTCCTTTGCTACAGTAGTTTTTCTTTTTGTTTTTGTAGATTACTTTTTTTTTTACAACAGTGTACTAGTGGTTAACTGTAACATTTTCTGCTTTAACATTAAATTTAATATTATTTTAAATGTAATGCTAAATGAATTTAATTTATTTGTTACAGGAGCTCGCACAGAAGAAACTTTGAAAAGCTCAGAGATTTTGTTGTTCTGTTGAA
>NW_021431834.1:0-273 GCF_001605985.2 Dendrobium catenatum | reverse complement strand
ATTTTGAGATGGGATACATAGATCCAAAGCTTGGATTTCAAAGAGGAAAGGATGCCCTTTTGGGAAGAATTCCTTCTTCTATTTGGAAATCCAAATTTGGATCACACTTCTCTTATACCCAAAGAGGAAAGAGTGGCCTTCCCCTTAAGGGGGAGGTGCCCTCTTATCCATTTGGGTAGTTCGCTGCAAAGAATCCAAGGAGTTTGAAGGAAAGGTGTCCAAAGAAGGGCAAGACTGAAGACTTGAAGATTGAGAGTATCCCACTTAAAATTA
>NW_021431833.1:0-693 GCF_001605985.2 Dendrobium catenatum | reverse complement strand
AAGTGTTTGAGAATTTTGTAGAATATTTAATTATTTTTAAATATTTAATTTAATTAAATATTATTTTTTCATAAAAATTAAATTAAACTCAAAATAGAAGTCTAGTCAAAGAGATTTAATTTTCTTGAGTTATGGGTTTAATTCAAGTCACTTAGACATATTATTTATATTTTTTATGAATTAATTTTAGATTATTATAACTTTTTTAAAATTTTCTAGCTTAATTAATGAAATAATTTTGAGTTAGTTAAATATTCAACTTAATGATTTTTTAAAATCAGAGAGGATTTATCTTAAAGTAGGAGATGTCACTAGGTTTAAGGGTTTCAAGTCTCATCAGTATTTGATGCACATTTAATTTTCTAGAATTTTTCTAAATTTCTAAGGCATGTCCTAAATGTCACTAAATCATGTGAGAATAAAATCAATGTCCACTAACCCTTAATATAAACAAAGTGCATCACACCATGCCAACCAATAAACGTAGAACTAGGTGCATGTGTATTCCCAAAAGTTAAAATTAAAATATAAATCAATAGTTGGAAATAAAGTAAATGATTTGATCATTCCCCATTGAATTAATTAGGCCATGATATATCTTTTTTTAAAATTTCAGAAATGACTAAATGCATGCAAAGGGATTTAAAATTATAATAAAAAAAGATTTTAAAATTAAATAAAGGTTAAACATAA
>NW_021431832.1:0-205 GCF_001605985.2 Dendrobium catenatum | reverse complement strand
ATCTAAGGATATGCTGGATGATACGGGCATTTTTGGTCATCCCAGAAACTCTAGCAACATGATAGTTTAGACCACTTTTTCTAATTGTACTATTGACTTCATCCCATCTAAATATGTTTTCAGTCATTAAGGTATGGGCTCTATATCCTTCAGTCCTAAGGTTTAGAAATGCACCAATGTCATGCTTAGTGATTTCTACTTGTTG
>NW_021431831.1:0-617 GCF_001605985.2 Dendrobium catenatum | reverse complement strand
TATTGGGCAGTCTGAATGACTGGTTGACATCCCAAATTCCAAAATTAAATTGACTAAAGCCATAAGAAACTGAGGCTTGACAAATAGCATTTGAAGCTATAAAACTAGGACTTTCCTCTATACCATCATGAATGAACTTGTTTCTACTTTTCCATGATAGGAAAACTGAATTGCAATGCAGGTTAACAACCATGCCTTTCTTCTTCGAACTAGTTTCCAGCCATTTGATACAATGTTCATACTTAACAAACTACGGAATACGAAAACCCCATTGATTTAGATGGAAGATTACCTCTTTGAACTTCAAGCATCCACACATGATATGTTCAACATCTTCAATAGAATTGCATCCCCTCGGACAATTGGCATTATCTACTAAACTTCTATAGCATAAGAATTGAAGAGTTGGGATAGCAGTTTTACACAATCTCCACCAAAACACTTCCACTCGAGCACACAACTCAGCATTTTTGATCCAATCTTAATACTGAGAATCACTAGTATCATTAACTAAATCTTTAAAGGCTAATCCAGAAATAGACATCTCTGAATTTTGATGAATCAACTCTATACGATTCTCTTCCCCATCTTGTGAAATATTAATTTGAATAATGAAA
>NW_021431830.1:0-396 GCF_001605985.2 Dendrobium catenatum | reverse complement strand
GAGTCGGACATGAGGCAAGCATATCCGTATCTTTTCTGACTGAGTTTTGGTTTAGCAATGTCGAGGACGACATTTTTCTGAAGTTGGGGAGATTGTAAAGAAAATTTTGCTCCCAGGTTCGTCCGGACGAAGTCGGATCGTTCGGGACGATCGGTATAGGTTATGCAGGAAAACATGTTTGGCTGCATGGTTCGTCTGGACGAAATCTGGAATGTCTGGACGAAAAATTTACAGAGCCAAGTCGTCCAGGGACGATAATTAATTTCGTCTGGACGAAAATTCTCCCGATAGCAAGTCGTCATGGACGTTAATTAAATTCGTCTGGACGAAATTCGTCCAGAGCCACTTCGTCCCGGGATGAAGTTGCGATCGTCCAGGACGATCAGTCTGGATATA
>NW_021431829.1:0-214 GCF_001605985.2 Dendrobium catenatum | reverse complement strand
TGGTTACTACTAATCCGTCCGTCATTATACCCCATCTGAATGTGGCTGAGTTGAATATTGATGTGAATGAAGTGCCTGGTGGGCGCGTTGGTAAATTTTCTGGCTTATCCCCCGATGCTGTTCCATTTGTACCTCCGGTTGTGTTAGATGTTATAGTGCCTGTTTCTCAGGCGGTGGTGCCGGAGATGGTTTCTGGTGCGAGTAATGTGGTAAA
>NW_021431828.1:0-214 GCF_001605985.2 Dendrobium catenatum | reverse complement strand
GAAATTGGGCTTTATAGCGCCGACTCCTTCGAAGCTACAGTGCTATTAATTAGAGATTTAGCATCATCATGTCCATATTGGGCACTCTGGCGATGATAATGATGGAGTTGTGGTAGTGTAGTGTCCAATGTTATGTACCATGCTTAAAATTTTTCCATATTTCGTGCATTTTCTTATACAAACACAACTAAAATAAAATAGTTTTAATAGCAAC
>NW_021431827.1:0-327 GCF_001605985.2 Dendrobium catenatum | reverse complement strand
TACCTAAAAGCATAAAAAAAATAAAATTAAACAAATAAAAATAAAATTAATTTAAATATACCTTAAATAAATAAGTATATTAAAAAGTGTTGCATATCTGGACCCAAGTACTATGATTTTGATGATAACAAACATTATTATTCCTTGACTACTACTATTCATGCATATCTATTTTATGTGCCCGGCTCAGTAACCTTTCAGATTTACAACTTCACTTGGAACGTCAATCAGCTCAAGATCAAATAGACTAGGATTGAGCCAGTCTATAATTTCTATTTTAATGCATTTTTTAAATTTTTTGGGGTCAAATATACCTTGGTGGATCCT
>NW_021431826.1:0-214 GCF_001605985.2 Dendrobium catenatum | reverse complement strand
GCCGAACTCTCCCTACCAGTTCACAAAGTCCAGTTTTTCTCTATCTCACAGCTGTTTCAGAATCTCCATCTCCCTCTCAGCAGTTCACACAGGCCCAAGAGATTCGCTCTCTCCCTCTCGCGTGAAAAAACCCAACGAATGAAACCTCCTCTCCATTCGCATACAGAGCATGAAATCCTCCCTCTCTCTCTCTCGGCCATTGACTCACACTCTC
>NW_021431825.1:0-250 GCF_001605985.2 Dendrobium catenatum | reverse complement strand
AAGCATAGCATGTCATTTCAGAACAAATCCGGACAATTACAGAAATCGTACGAAAATCCGGCAGCGTAACGGCAGTATACGGAATTTACACAAATTGACAGAATCAAAATTTTACCAAATTGCCACAGAACATCCACAGCAATAAGATAAGACTTTTATTCTACTGCCATAACAGTTTTAGACATCGTCAAAAATTGCAATCAAAAGAAAATTAACACCGCGGAATCAAAATTACCCGGTCAAAATTCTC
>NW_021431824.1:0-271 GCF_001605985.2 Dendrobium catenatum | reverse complement strand
GGGGGAAGCGATGCTTTGCTTTTCAGACAGTTTGTCAGTAGTTTGTCAGGGGTAGCATTTGCCTGGTATGCAGATCTGCCAAATGGTTCAGTACACAGCTTCACAGAGTTAGAAAATATGTTTGTTAAGAGATTTGTAGGCAGTCAGCACCATGTTACAGTTGGGGATCTTGTGATAGAGAAACAAAAGCCTAGGGAAAAGTTAGTTGACTGCATACTTAGATGGAGAAATTTAAGCATGAAATGCGAACCTCAATTGCAGGAACAACATG
>NW_021431823.1:0-205 GCF_001605985.2 Dendrobium catenatum | reverse complement strand
ATACATAAATTTTTATGTTTATTTATATATTATTTACATATATAAATAACATTTTGCATGGAAATATGTGTTTTACATTAAACAAGTTAATATTAGTAGTATTTTTAATGTAATTTAGAGTTATGAGAGTTATATAAATAAATAAAGATCCAGGTGTCAAATATATAATAAGAATTTTTAATTTTCCTAATTTCCTCATTTTTAA
>NW_021431822.1:0-1047 GCF_001605985.2 Dendrobium catenatum | reverse complement strand
AAATTAGGCAATGGGGAATGAGAGAGGGTGTGGCCGGCAGTTTGAATGGGGCGGGTAAGGGGCCGGCGGCAAGGTGGAGATGGAGACGTCGTGATGGTGGAAGTAGGAAGAGGATGAAGATGACGACTAGGAACAACAAGAAGGAACAAAAACAAAAACAAAAGAAAAAAGATAAAACCGCGAGCCTTGGACTCTTCCGAAGACTGACGGGTGATACGTTGCCCTCCTCCAAGGGACTTCAAGCCACGAGTCTGGACCCATCCTGTGGCTGGTAGAAACTCCGACTCCCTCCCATAGGGATTCACTAACGTTCTTCCCAAAGAACACAAGTGCAAACACCAAATTTTTTTATTATAATTTCATCATACCTAATACATGAGAAGGGGCCTCTATATATAGGCCTCAAAAGAAATTAAAAGATACATTTGTCCATTGAGCTTACATAAGACAAGAGGGTAAAAAGGGAAATTGCACAATTAAATCAAAATACACTTAATAAACTAAAATAAAACAAAGTGATCTCGGTCGTCGATCTTCAGGTCCTCCTTGGATAGGCATGGACGGTTGAATGTCCGCATCAGTAAAAGTTCCAAATAACACCCCGATTATTGATAAATGTTCAAATTAAACTCAGAGTTTTGTTGGTCCCTCAACTTTTATAATTGGCCAATTTGGTCCCCGGGAACGATTTGCAGTTTAAATTAATGGAAACAACTCGAGAGATTCGCTTCTTTGTGGGCATTTAAAAAATGACTTATTACCAGCTCAACGCCTTCCTGCTATACGCCCTAGAGACCGATTTGTGCAAGGTGAAGCTACATAGAATGCTACACGATGAGCAAGGCATGCTTCGATTTGCATTTCAGATTCGCGTGCAACTACTAGACAAACAACGCACCGCGAGCAAGACACCCTATGGGGTAATTTAGATGCAAGAAGAAAGATTGAAACTGATGGGGACATCAGATCATCATGGAAAGTTTACCAGAGACGTGGCCGCCGATCTACGACCACGATCGAGTCGTTATATTTTTGAGTCATCGATGT
>NW_021431821.1:0-607 GCF_001605985.2 Dendrobium catenatum | reverse complement strand
ATATGTGCAAAATATTCTCAATTGTAAATTTTTTGTTTTATTATATATTTTATGTTTTTATAATGATTCTAATGAGTTAATTTTTTTTTAAACCGTCGATGTCGATTCGAAACCCAGATGAGAACTTTGAGGGTTTTTTTTCTTCAATATTTTGTGCTCTCATATCAATAAAATCCTGGCTCCGCCCCTACTACTACTCATAGAATAAATATGGGTGTATGAAATTAAATATTAAAGTTAATAGGGTGATATAAGTGATAAGAATTGAATGTAATATTAAAATTTAGGAATTTTTACATACATAACACCTAAAACTGTTTAAAATACATATTTAACACCTAAATTAATCTATTTACTAATATACCACCCAAAACAGTCATTTTAAATCAATTATACCACTATGTATACAATTCCATCTTCAAGACGTTTGCTACGTTCGGCTCGTCGTCTTATGCAGCTTCGTCCCATTCGCTCCGCCCGTTCGATCCGCCCGTTCGCTAGTCCAAAGTCAGGGCTGTTTCGCAGCGACTTCTCCAGTGAGTTGGCCTTTCACGTTGTTCTATTATCTCGCAGGATGTTCGCATAAAAAGCTGGCAATGTGATATTT
>NW_021431820.1:0-363 GCF_001605985.2 Dendrobium catenatum | reverse complement strand
CTCCTCCCTCCAATCAAGTGCCTCCACTCCCCCCCCCTCTCCGCCCATGGTCCTATGTACTATACTCTTAAAACTGAAATTCTTAGGAAATACTAGTTTTGTGTCTCCTCATTATGAGAATGAGAACCTATGTTATGTATTGAAATCTTCTTAGCTCTATCTCCTTTATCTGTCATGCCTATAAACACTACGGGAAAACACGCGATTACCGTCGGATTTTCCGGCGGAATTTTTTGCGCCGGTACAAACGGCGCAGGTAACGGCGGAATGTTCCTAAATCTTGCGACGGAAAACTTACGACGCATTTGCCGGCGACTAATACGACAAAAATCTTCCGGTGTCCCATTCGCCGGCAAACGCGTC
>NW_021431819.1:0-2414 GCF_001605985.2 Dendrobium catenatum | reverse complement strand
ATAATCCGGATAAATTTGAAATTCTGAAATTTGAACCCATTAGGGAACGATATGATCATCTCCCGAGGTGATATTCTGTTCATAATGACGTGTTCAATTTCAAAATTCAAAATTATATATTTCCCAAAGAAAATTAAAATATTTTTCAAAACTACCTATACTTAAATATATTTTTTTAATCAAACAGCCATGAATATGACATTTTCTCCATGTGATTGATTTTAAAATTTTGTAAGGATCATTGAGTTAACAATGCCAAAATCCAAAAAACCTGTTAGAACAACCGATCCTGTTAACCCTAACACAGTCTTCTTCAGGGTAGGGTAAACTATCTTTTGAAAAAAAAAATCTAAATAAGAAAAGCCAATTGGTTTAGAAAAGGAGTTCTGTTCAAAAACTTATTTCCAGAAAAATATTTTATAGAATAATATATCAAAGTAATTAGTTACAATTAGAAATTTGAAATCAAGTCTTTGAAAAATAACAAGTGACACATGAAGTCATCTAAGATTTAAAAAAAATTAAAAGGAGCAGATGCTTGCTTTTTATGGGCTTATTTTATGCATCTTCTCAATTTAATTGACGCTTTGCGCATCTTTTATTTTTGATACAATTTGTGTATATATATTTTTTCAATTTGGCATCATTGCGCATCTTTTCTTTTTAGCATCATTGACCATTTTTTCATTAACTTTTATGCTAGTTAGATCCCTTTCAAAAACTCTTAGTTGTGATTATATCTTATAGATATTAGAGAAGAAAAACTCGCTCTTCAATATAGGGAAGAATAAATCAGAAAGCAGAATAAAAAATCGTATGATTATTTTAATGGAAAGATTACAAAAATCTGAAAGTAAAATAAAGACAGTGAATATTATATTTATAAAATAGATTACTATAGTAAGATTGAAAAGATCTAAATTTCAAAAACCATTTGTTAATTTGAAAATAGATTTTTGTTTAGATAAGAAGGTTACACCACTAAAAGAGGTTAGTGAAAGATACACAATCAATGGTGTTTTCACCCTTTAACAGATTAAGAGATATAAAAACACCGACTCACAAAGTTTCAAAATAAAAAATAAGGCATAAAATATTAATTTTAACATTGATTTCAAAATAAAAAGCAAGACAAAAAGTAGTAGAATTAGCAAGAAAAAAGTTAAAACAACAAAAAACATATCAGAAATCAGTAGGAATCAAGTTCGTGCATTTATGTTAATCACTCCCAATCTGGTCCTTAAAGTACTGAAGGTATTGAAGGACAATGGTTTAATAAAGATATCAACCAGTTGATTTTTAATTGCCACATGGTGTAACTCAATGTCTCCCTTGGTCACATGATCTCTAATGAAGTGATGTCTTATGTCAATATGCTTGGTCTTTAAATGTTGGATAGGATTCTTAGAAATTCAGATGGCACTAGTATTTTCACAAAGAATTAGAATTATGCCTACAAGTAATCCTAAATCCAGAACTTGCTATTTCAACTAAAAGGACTTGGGCCATACAACTTCCTAAAACAATGTACTCAGCTTTGTTAAGATAGTTGTTATTTGCATACTTTACATTTTTGCAACTTGTATAGTTTTGATGATTCCAAACATTATTGTTCAAATATGTAGTTATCTCCTAATAATTTTAGAATATTTGTATTTGCTCTTATGTGTACTAACATTTCAGGAAAATCAAACTCCAGACTACGAAGACTTCAAATCAAATTCAACATGAGATACTTTGTGAATTTGAAGCTTGTACTTTTCTTTGAATTAAATTTGAAAGGGAGTGACTGTAATTGAGTGTATAAAAACATACACACACACACATAAGGAGATCATATAAAATTTATAATGATTGTACGGGATGATATAATATCGTACGGGATGATCAGACAGTTATCTCCTATTGAGCTTAGGAACTGGCTTGAAAAATTGTCTAACTCCTATTCGTCCGGGACGAAATTAAATATCATCTAGGATGACTTGGTCTCTGTAAAATTTTCATCCTGACGAAATTAATTATTGTCAGAAAACGAGTTGCTCTCTGTAAAATTTTAGTCCAGACGAAATTAATTATCGTCTAGGCCGATTTGGTCTCTGTAAAATTTTCGTTCAGAAAAAATTAATTATCGTCAGAAAACGAGTTGCCCTTTGTAAAATTTTCGACTAGACAAAATTAATTATCGTCCAGGATGATCTGGTCTCTGTAAAAATTTCGTCCAAACCAGACGAACCAATTTTCGTCGAGACGATTAACCGACTTAGAACGGTTTTTCAGCAGTTTCTAGAACCGACCTAGTAATAACCGTTCGTACCGGACGAACTTAGTTCGTACGAGACTATCAGCTTGTATGAAAATATTTCGTACACATATACAAATAGGGTCGTTTCAAAGTGTTTAAGTAAAATCGTTTA
>NW_021431818.1:0-283 GCF_001605985.2 Dendrobium catenatum | reverse complement strand
CACATTCCATAGGAGTTTGATACCTCAAGGTGGTTTGGTTGTTGATAGTGACTCAGACGACGACACAGATGTCAGACGTCAGACTACTAGACAACAATCCCTTTCTCGCCAGATGTACGGGATGAGAATTGAGGAGTCTCCTCCTCAACCTTCCCCTACACCTTCCGCCAGTGTTCGTGGTGCACCACCCTTAGATAGGCGCTCTGTACAGGAGCTGCACACTCTCTATGTGCCACCACAATCTACTTGGCATGCATCGCTGTTCCATAGTATAGGTATCCCA
>NW_021431817.1:0-335 GCF_001605985.2 Dendrobium catenatum | reverse complement strand
CGGAAATTAAATAAATACTGAAGCGATAATAAGAAAATAACACACCGGATTTATAGTGGTTTGGTCAAGCCTTGACCTACGTCCACTCTTTGGTGGCACCCTCCAAGTATTGCACTAAATTCGTGACTCTCCTTTAGCCCCCACAGCTAGGCGGAGAAGCCCTTACAAAATCACTTCCACCTTCCCCGGTGCGGCGGAGTTGCCGGGTCCTTTGACACAAAGGAGATCTTCTTCTTTGGTGAACTTAGCTCGAGACAAGCCTTGAATCTGATGGTACTAAGGTGCAAATTCGCCGGAGTAACCGTGTGGATCTCCCACCACACACCCTTGAGTTC
>NW_021431816.1:0-526 GCF_001605985.2 Dendrobium catenatum | reverse complement strand
AACCTTCTTCATGTACCATCACTCACACACAATCTTTAATATGTTTCTAAACTAACCTTAGATTATTCATTCTCAATTTGTTTTGATGCTAATAGATTTGAAATTAAGGATCTTCAGGACCAATGACTGCTTCTTCGTGGGCATCTTCATAATGGTCTTTATCAGATTCATATGTCACCCGACAACTCACCCTCAGCTCTTACTACTAGTACCACATCTTCTCAACTTTGGCACGCCCGCCTTGGTCATCTAAACATTCGTCTCCTCCCGATCCTAACTAACAGCATACCTGATATCTCACATGTTTCTCTTTATTTCGTTTGCATTTTTTGTAACATGGCCAAGAGTCGCAAGCAATATTTTAATAAAAGTCTCTCTGTTACTTCAGCCCCATTTGATCTCATTCATATATGTCATATGGGGTCCAACTCTGTTAAATTCATTAGACGGATACCGATACTACATTGTTTTCATCGCTGTCTTTACTCATTTTTCATGGCTTTACCTTATGCATTCCAAACAAGAA
>NW_021431815.1:0-416 GCF_001605985.2 Dendrobium catenatum | reverse complement strand
AACATAACATAATTCATTGCATTCTTCTTTCCATAAAAAGGGACCTAAAATTATTTGGGTTCCTAAATCTAACATTTGTTATTTTGTATGTATGCTCTCACACAAGACCTCATGAGAGCATGTTGTACTTAGATAGCGGATGCTCACACCATATGACTTGAGATGCTAATCAATTCTTTTCGCTGGAGGTCAAGGGTGGAGGCAAGGTCACTCTTGGAGACAACACCATCAAGAAAGTGGTGGGCACAGGTATAATCGGAAATGCCAAGAATCTTTTGATTTAAAATGTTTTACTTGTTGATGGCTTGAAATATAAATTGCTCAGCATCAGTCATCTTTATGATAAAGATTTCAGTATAAAATTTTTGTCAAATAGCTCCATTATTAGCTTAAATAATAACATTTTTTGCAGGGAA
>NW_021431814.1:0-612 GCF_001605985.2 Dendrobium catenatum | reverse complement strand
AATATTTACTTTTGGAGAATTTTGTGCAGGCAAAGTAACCGGTGTGTTAGAAGATATAATGTTTGCCAGGTTCTTATCCTTCCTCCTTTTTTTTTATTATTTCTATTTCCTTTTGAGCTTTTGCAGGAAGTTCGTGCCTAAAGTTACCTATTGGATCTTCCTTTTTTGGGTGCTGTCGTCTCACAGCCCGATAGAAATTTACTATCAATTTTGTAACCATAGGATAAAGACCGACCGGCTTCTAGGTTTTTTCTCTCTTTTTTGGATTGTAGCTCTTTGGAGCAGTAGCAAGCTGGTTGGTCTTTTTAAGGACTTTGTAACCGATTTTTTGATATTAACACGTAGGCCCCTCTGTGGGTTTTAACCAAATATATATATATATATAAAGGGGTTGGTGTTTTTCTATCATAGATATGATTAACTATTTTTCTATTAAACTTTGGTGGAAGTTTAGATTAAACAATTATCTATGGGCTAATTTTGTGAATAAGAAGTATTGCAATTCGAATCATTCATCTTGTTGTTTCTTCAAGAACGGTCAATCTCTTGTTTGGCATAGATTGTGTAAGATCAAGTGGTTGGGTGAATCCTTTTTACAATATGGCCTTGGCA
>NW_021431813.1:0-213 GCF_001605985.2 Dendrobium catenatum | reverse complement strand
GAGAAGATGAGTCGGTGGGTGGGTTAAAAGTGAAAAACTATTGTTAAGAGGAAAGTATTACGTTAATGAATATTAATAATGTTCTGAGAACTATGTCCGGAGACATTTGATTGGACCTAATCCAAAAGCATAATATGCTTATCAAGCTTTTATAAATAAGCACTGATAAATTATGTGCAGCTATGATTTATTAATTATATTTATTTTTAAATA
>NW_021431812.1:0-239 GCF_001605985.2 Dendrobium catenatum | reverse complement strand
ATCTAAAAGCATAAGAAGCATGATGATTGATTTTGTTAATATTCAACAGAATAGGAGAGTGATCAAAAAGAGTTCTACTAAGATGCTCAGTATTAGAGGCAGGAAAATCCGCAATCCAATCAACATTAAAAAGAAATCTATCTAACCTTTGCCACAAATTAGCTCTATTCCACGTGAAGGGTCAACCAAATTAACCAATATCATTTAAATTGCAGTCACTAATCATAGAATTAAAATCA
>NW_021431811.1:0-522 GCF_001605985.2 Dendrobium catenatum | reverse complement strand
TTCTTATTTACAGTCATTCCATTAGTCAGCACTTGGATCACTTAAGGCAAGTTTGTGAGGTCTTAAGGAAGGAACAATTATATGCCAATCCTAAGAAATGCACCTTCCTAGTAGATCGCGTCATCTTCCTGGGCTTCATCATATCAGCCCAAGGGGTGTCCGCAGACCCCGAGAAGGTGAGGGCCATTGTAGAGTGGCCTATCCCTCAGACTATCCGGGAGGTCCGCAGCTTCCACGGATTAGCCACCTTCTATATGAGATTCATACGAAATTTCAGTACTATCGTATCTCTTATTACTGACTGCCTGAAGAAGGGTAATTTTCACTGGAACCCGGCTGCCACCCGAGCTTTTGATGAGATCAAACAAAAGATGGTGGAAGCCCCAGTGATGTGACTTCCTGATTTCTCCAAAGTCTTCGAAGTAACTTGCGATGCTTCGGGGGTCGGCATTGGAGGAGTCCTCTCCCTGGAAGGTCACCCAGTAGCTTACTTCAGTGAGAAATTGAACGATATTCGGCAGC
>NW_021431810.1:0-218 GCF_001605985.2 Dendrobium catenatum | reverse complement strand
AAACATGAACACTCACATACTCGGCTCGGCTCGGTTCATTTGCAGCCCTAATGATAGATATCGTAATTGGCCAAACTAGCATGAACATCTTCACCCTTAACCTCGAAAGTAAGCATAAGATGAACAAAAATAGGACCTTTGCGCCATAGTGCGCCATGGTGCACCATTCGCCGTTAACAAGTATGATCCTCATATCATTAGTATGATAATCTTGCTTA
>NW_021431809.1:0-282 GCF_001605985.2 Dendrobium catenatum | reverse complement strand
TAATAATATGTCTCTTTATGAAAGCAAGAAAGCTGGCTGGACTATGGCATAATGCCAGCTCTATTCCACCTAGATTTTAACGGTTTGTATTCTTATAATAAGTTGTTTTCTTTTCCGCGTACCTTTTATTTTATTTTATTTTTTTTTGGGACCGGGAGTATCAGCCTTCGGCCACTAATCTCTCCGATCGACCTAGCGGACAACCCACCCCATACTCATCCGGGCCAACACTTAAGGCTTTGCATGAATTGCCATGGGATTCGAACTCGGGACCTGGCCTAT
>NW_021431808.1:0-365 GCF_001605985.2 Dendrobium catenatum | reverse complement strand
GTTGCGAGATTTTGATCCGTAATCGACCAAGAATTGAGATCTTGGTTCGGATCGGCATTCTCGATGGATGATTTTGGTTCAAGAAAACGAGCAAACCCATTTGCTTTGAAGAGTTTTGCAATTTGGGTACTCCAAATCGGAAAGTTGTCCGGCGTTAGTGAATGAGGAACAAGAAGTTTGAGATTCGATATTACGAATTTGAGCGACGGAGAGACGCCGGGCGTGGAAGATGCCGCTCCGATGGTGTCGCCGACTGCCGAGATGGAGGTAGAAGAAGAATTAGCCATTGATCGGCGCTGGTCGCAGAATCAAGAGGCTCTTGATACCATGAAGAAGATGAAAAACAGTTAAAGAAGAGAGAAAAT
>NW_021431807.1:0-1017 GCF_001605985.2 Dendrobium catenatum | reverse complement strand
TTAGGCTTTGGGAGTAGGAGTTAGTGTTTGAGGCTTTAGGAGGGGGATTCGCATCAGCTAGGGCATAAGATAAGTCATGACGGCTGAGTCCAACGAGGTGTAAGTTGGGTCAGCAAGAGCAGGCGGCTGGAGTTGGCCGATGAGGTCAGAGTCAAAGACCAGAGCAGCAGATCAAGTTTGGTAGGCGGTCGTATGCATTTCTAGCGTAAGAGGTATGTGTCGAATCCACTTCCTGTTATATTTCTCTTTCCCTTTGTATTCTTATGTGTTTGAGAGTGTCTTTCCCCGAATGATGATGGTTTTGTTATTTTGTTCCATGTCTGCAGGAGGTACACGATCGTGGGATCATTGGTTATATCGTGCAAGCCGGAGACGATCAGGAGTAGGAGTCATGTGTGGATTACGGTTATAGGTCAACACCTTTTTTTGAATTTAACCAAACTACATTACCAAGAAACTATACAATCGATAAAATGTTGGCATTTATTTTACCTGAATTCCTTTATTAGAAAATTTCTCCTCACAAAATTTTGTATAAACTCAACCCCCACCACCTACTTTCTCCCCAACTTGTTCATTTCCAACTCCTTATAACATCTTGTATTGAGAATCAAGTACTAATGTTCCAACTGAAGAAACTCAGGTTGATTAGAAATCAACCCTTGACTTTCTTTTTATATTGCTACACCATCATGCCTTGATCCTCCACCCCCATTCTTGTTTTAATTATAGGAAACATGATCTTTCTTGCCATTCAAATGTGTCTCCCATGCCTCCATTACCAACCAAAAATTTTTTCGATCCCCACCATTACCTCCATAAAAAACTCCCCTTTTACCACCAATACGTGATTCCCAATCCCCTTCCCACATGTAGATTTGAAACACTAAACTCAACATGAACCTCATTTAGAAAGAGATAATGTCGAGAGAGCAAAAGAATTAGATGTAGTGGTATTGTGGGAGGGAGAGAGCAGTGTGGGTGCAAGAGATGGTTAGAAATATATATATATATATA
>NW_021431806.1:0-348 GCF_001605985.2 Dendrobium catenatum | reverse complement strand
CCCAACCCTTGGGTCAACCTGGTTGACCAAGTCAACAAGTTTGACCCAAGAGGCCCTTTAAGGGTCCAAACAGGTGTTTTGACCCAAATGACCCCTTTGAGCCATGGAAGCACTTCTATTGGCTTCCAAATGTCATTTCAAACTTGCTGAGCCTGATTTCAAACCCTGGATCAACATATTTGCCCAGATCAAACAAAATTGACTTAAATGCCCTTAATGGGCCTAATAGGCCCATTTGATCAAATCCAACTCCTCAGACTCTGGAGCCACATCCAATAGACTCAAAATTACTTTTGAAATATGTTGAACCCATTTCTAGACCCTGAACCCAGCTGGTTGACCAAGTCA
>NW_021431805.1:0-1918 GCF_001605985.2 Dendrobium catenatum | reverse complement strand
CAAATAGAAGAGATGGATGCATCAATAATAAGAGACACCAAGAATTTTTATATGGAAAACCCTGAAAAAGAAAAAAACTAAGGGGTCTGGCCAATTGAAATGATTCCACTAGTATTGATGATTGATTACAAAAGATGTCCATTCTCGAAGGAGAGTGTTGGCTCAATATAGCAAATATACACTATATATAACACAGTACATGGTCGAAGAATGGCATGATCATTGCTTTTTAAGAGAGTGGATATTGGAAGAACCATAATTAGCGGTCGATAATGGTCAAAGGAAGGCTTGTTATTGGCTTCCAAATGCAGGCCTGATTGCGATGGTCGGTCAGAGGTTCAACAGCGACAGCCTGGTGGCGCAAATTCGTCTGTAGGGGTGCCGAGGTGGAGCTTAAACCTCATAGCTCTTCTATGCTCCCTCTTCTTTCCTCTCTCTTTCATGAGAAGAATATGGTGTATTTATAGCTTTTGGGAGTGGCTTGCATGCCCCGTAAATATGGAGAAGATCGAGGGCATGCTGGGAGTGTTTCAATGGATAGCTCATATTGATCCCCATGATTAGGGAGTGTTTATCAAGCATTTATGTGTCCAAATGATGTCATTATATGCAATCTTAGGCTCATTGGATTTGTCTCGTCAAGCCGCTCGATTCGACTATGAGCATGTTATATTTGGATATTATTTAGTTATCTAATTTATGATTTGAACATTCTAAAAGTGCTTCAGACCCTTGATTTGAACCCATTGGGGCTTGAATTGGACTGAGTTTGATGTCATTAGGTTCATCTCTTCAAAACTTTCAGTTTGACTATAAGTTTGCTGAAATCGAAGTTCAGTTGATCTTGAATTTAATTGTCAAAACTTCCATATCTCATTTGCATCAAGATTCGTGCCCGATCAAGATGTATTTTTGGTAATGTATCAATAAGTATGCAAAATAAATCAACATGATAACAACTAAAATTCATCTAAAGGTGGAAAATATAATTTGAGTATGTTACTACTTAATACACATTTGTTAATTTATCTAAAATAAAGCATAAGCACTTCCTCTAAACACGTTAAATAATTTCAATTAAATATAAATCAATGGCCATTCAATCAACAATTTAAACATAAGATAAATCAATTAAATAATAATAAAAAAAAATTAAACATAAACATAAAGCCTAATTCATTTAAATTTTTTGTCTAATTATCTAAATTTCATCATAAATATAAAGCATAACTACTTCATTGCAAATAGAGATACAATTCATAGAGTACAAAACACATAATATATAAATGAAGAAGAAAATAAATTAAAAAAAACAATTGGAACTACTTACAATTTTGTGTCCCAAACTATATATTCTTCCCTGACCTCTTTAATTTTCAAAATTTTGTATTGGTTTTTTGATCTTTTCCTCAATATGTAACTTATTTAATTTGAAAATATATTCACCCCTTAGTATACTCATTAAATCTAAAGGCTTAAGACAATATCATTTACCTAATAGCAATCTCCTTAACAAATGCCTATTAATCCAGAATATAAGAGAATTATAACATTCTTACTTACCTTGGCTTGCTCATCTAACATCGTAACAATGCTATGCCCTATTTCATATAAATTTGGTAAACTATTAATAAAAAAATTAAAAATATTTGATGATTTACTCGTTTGCTTAGGCTTCATTTGAGACGGCTTTCTTACTGCTTTTTGAAACAGCTTTATAGTTCAAAAATTAAATTTTTTGCAAGAAAATCATCTCAAACGATGTCTTAATATCTAAACACGACATATCTGCCTCTCGTGTTATTGTGATATTAGCCATCTCTTTCTCTTTTGCTCCTTTTCTAAATATCTTCTTAAGAGATGGTACTTTAGATGATTACTTTTCTTCTAATTAAGCACTTTTCTTCTCCAAAATTTG
>NW_021431804.1:0-254 GCF_001605985.2 Dendrobium catenatum | reverse complement strand
CAGTAAATTTAAAAGAGATATATCAACTATCAACCTTTTAATGCTTGCAATTTAAATTCATGAATAGCTCATTATTTTAATGCATCACTAAGAATCTCATAGTAAGAGAGAGATGATTTTTTGTTTTTCAATAAAACTGCTCTTATGCTAAAATGCAAGGTTTTGAAAACCGGACCGGACAACGGACCGGAAGAAGGGGAGGTTCACGGTTTGATCAGTTCGACCGGTCGAACCGGGGTCGAACCGGATGACGT
>NW_021431803.1:0-237 GCF_001605985.2 Dendrobium catenatum | reverse complement strand
AATGTACGAAATAACCAACAAAATGAATCAATTGTTTCATCAGATAGAAAGGCCATCCCTAGTATAATGTTTTGCCAATGATTATTAACTCCAATAATAGGGGCACATGCTAAATTATATCGGTTCAGACGGTAGCTAGTATAAAAAATTATTACATCCCCAAAGCAGTCGTAATTCACTCTCCCCAATTCATCTACCCCAAAAAATTGAACAACCTATCTTTTTCATCAGTTTGCA
>NW_021431802.1:0-353 GCF_001605985.2 Dendrobium catenatum | reverse complement strand
GTGCTTTATCACATTTGGCTCAAGGAACAAGGCCTCCTTATGACATGTAGCCCCTTAGCTTAAGGTAATCCATCCTAAAAACTTATTTATTGTAGTTGTATTAATGATTTAATTTTTGTTAAGTAATTAATGATCATTTGATTTTATAGTCTTACACTCCATTAAATCCATTCGTTACATTGTCACCATGGGCTTGAGAAAGCCTGTTTCCATAGGACACGTAGCCCTGTAGCTTGAGGTAGTCCATCCTAAATATTTCAATAAAGGGGACCAAGCCCTTTATTTTCAATTATTTAAAATAAATTTAATTTATTAAATAAAGGGGACCAATTTTGAATTTTATATATAGACTA
>NW_021431801.1:0-789 GCF_001605985.2 Dendrobium catenatum | reverse complement strand
TTTTTGTCGAGCTTGTAGGATTTTCAAGTAAAATTTTCACTCCACTATAATTGATTTATCTCTATAAACTCCAAAATTCTAGCCATCATATGTCTATGCATGGAAATGTTTCTTTTCAATTCTCCTATTTGTTCTATTATTTATCCATCAAGGCAATACTTTGCACTAGGATTCAAATTAGAGCATGACCGATACAATCATTAAATGAAGAACGAGATAATTGAAAAAAGTATTCAACATTATCAACAATTGAGTCTATTTAAATAAATTATGATTTCTCAAACATCAAAAGTCCAAAATAAGTTAATTTGCCATCCATTGGTTGGGAAATATACAAAATAATATACTTCTAAATAAAAAAACAAACAAATGCAAAAGAAGAGTTACTAAGATGTTACCCATAAATGTTTATACATTTGACTACAAAAATTTTTAGCTCTCTGAATGGTCTTCTCCCTAAGTACTCTTACGCCCACACTCTCTAATACCTTTCTCACACTATTTTGCACAATAAACAAATGGCCTCTCATCATAAATTTGAAAAAAAAAAATTATATTAAATAAAATAATTGACAGTAGCACAAAAATGATGTAAATGGTGGTATATATTGTGTGGTTGATGAAGTGAATTAACATTGTGGTGCTACTGAATATCTATGTTGTGGTGCCAGATTTGAATCAATGAGTTGTTTCACCTTGTAACTGACCCAACTGCTACGCCTTTGTGTTGAGGCTATTTGGCACTGTGGTGTTATCTCCAACAATGCAACGTTTCTATTTTCTTGGCCT
>NW_021431800.1:0-268 GCF_001605985.2 Dendrobium catenatum | reverse complement strand
GTCGGCTTCTCTTTCCTCATAATTGTTTATTCTGTGCTGGAGACCAATCAAAATGTGCCACGTCAACAGTACCAAGCAGCGGTACCGAGATATGTACCGATCATGAGGTGACGTGGCGCATTCTGACTGGTCTCTGGACCGCGTTCGGCGTCTGCACAGAATAATTTCTAGTGATTTGGGAGCACATTGAAGGCATCGATGGGAGTGGCGAAATGTGGTGATGGGAGTGATTGTAGTAAATCTTCAGCTCAGTTCTTGAGTCTTACGA
>NW_021431799.1:0-242 GCF_001605985.2 Dendrobium catenatum | reverse complement strand
TTATACCCAAAGAGGAAAGAGTGGCCTTCCCCTTAAAGGGAAGTGCCCTCTTATCCATTTAGGTAGTTCACTACGAAGAATCCAAGAAGTTTGAAGAAAAGGAGTCCAAAGAAGAGCAAGATTGAAGAGTTGAAGATTGAGAGTATCCCACTCAAAATTACTTGCGTCATTACTAGGCTTAGAATCCGAGTTGTTGACAGTGGTATCCGGCCACTTTACTTTCTGCAAAACTCTGGTTTGTA
>NW_021431798.1:0-265 GCF_001605985.2 Dendrobium catenatum | reverse complement strand
TTTTCAGAACGGTGAAGTTTGAACGAATTTTCTGTCCTGATTTCATTTTCGTTAGCTAATTCCGTCAGTATTTTCCGATTGATTCAGTTTTTACCGCGTAACTTTTGATATGTTTCTGAGGTACCGAGTGTGCACATTTTGAATATTTTCTGGAGATTTTTGACCGGATAGTTTTGATTTGATGGCGTTTTCTGTTGACTGTAAATTTTCATGATGTCTGAAAATGTTATGGCAGTAGAATAAAAGTCTTATAATGTTGTTGTGA
>NW_021431797.1:0-481 GCF_001605985.2 Dendrobium catenatum | reverse complement strand
TAAATTATCGTCCGTGGCGATTGGTCCTCTGGAAAACTTTCGTCCAGACGAAGTCAAGAATCGTCCAGGACGATCGGTTCTCTGTAAAAATTTTGTCCAGACGAACATATTCTCGTCCAAACGATTAACCGACTTAGAATAGTTTTCAGCAGTTTCTAGAACCGACCTTGTAATAACCGTTCATACTGGACGAACCTAGTTCCTACAGGACGATCAGCTGTACGAAGACATTTCGTACACATATTCAAATAGGGTCGTTTCAGATCATTTAAGTAAAATCGTCCAGGACGATCCACTGCGTACAGAATTGAAAACTTGCTGTTTTTGGGCGATTTTTCTTGTCTTTTATATAAATAGTTCAAATTAGACTGCCACCCAATCTTATTGTCATTTGATCTTCGTGCCTCTTGAGAGTATAGCAAAGGAGAGAGTGGAAGAGAGCAATCAAGGGAGGATTCCTACCACTGGAGCGAGAAGGCTT
>NW_021431796.1:0-242 GCF_001605985.2 Dendrobium catenatum | reverse complement strand
CAAGGGCTTAAGGCCGGCGGTCAAGAGCTTTGGCCGGCGGCAAGGAGGAATTCCGGGCAATGCGCGGTCGTGGGAATTTTGGGAGGGATGGTTGGGTGAGATGGCCGGCGGCTTGGGGTGGAGGTGGGGATGTTGGGCCGTGAGGTTCAAGGGGGAAAGTGGGTGGGTGAGGTGGGGGAAACCGGTGAATAAAGGTTGGGGAAAAAGAGATAGGAGAAAAACAAAGAGGATTAAGAAAGAGC
>NW_021431795.1:0-261 GCF_001605985.2 Dendrobium catenatum | reverse complement strand
CGCAGTTGTTGAAAATAGCTAAAACATGCCAAGCCATATCTTCAAACCTCAGTCAACTTTTTTAACTTTGAAGCTGCTTCTAATTGTGCTTTCATCAACTCCTCCTGAAATGCAATCAAATTATGTGGGAAAACATAATACAAACGTCAGCCAGATGGTATAGTTGGTAAATATGACCAACCTCAGCAACTTGAAGATCACGTTCGGTATTTTTTATTCTGAGCTTCTGTTTATCATAATTCTCTTGGAGCTGAAAGAAAA
>NW_021431794.1:0-341 GCF_001605985.2 Dendrobium catenatum | reverse complement strand
CTTGGAATCTCTTTCCATAAGATGGATGTGGAGTTTGGGATCTTAGGAAGCTTGGAATTAGAGAGTCTCTAGTGTCCTTTTGGGAGTAAGATAGTTCTTAATTATTTGAATTAGATCCCTTTAGTGTGAGTTTCCAAAAGAAGAAACATAGAATTTTGGGGAGAAAAATACAAAACAAAAGAGACTTTTATTTTGGATTTAGAATTGAGAATTCGTATCCCCTTAGTTGTTATAAGATTTGTTTAGAGTGTGTCGCAGGTAGATGTCCTAATCGTATCAAGTGCCTCGTTTGGAGTGGGAAAAGCAAAGGGCATTGTTGCTATTATAGGATGCACTTGACT
>NW_021431793.1:0-211 GCF_001605985.2 Dendrobium catenatum | reverse complement strand
ATATGATTTATCATTTGATAATAGAAGAGTGATGTTATCAACTTTTATGTCATAAGGGAAAGTTAAGAGATGTTTGCAAGCACAATGCCGTGAGAAGTTTGGAATGATTTTCTTATTGATGATTGAATGGTATGATTTTGTGAAGGTATTTAAAAACTAATTTTTTTCCCAACAGCTGGATTAGCATCACTAGAAATTTTTTTCAGCTTGA
>NW_021431792.1:0-345 GCF_001605985.2 Dendrobium catenatum | reverse complement strand
GTCAAAGACTCGGCGACTCTGCCGCACCGGGGAAAGTAGAAGTGATTTTGTAAGGGCTTCTCCGCCTAGCTGTAGGGGCTAAAAGAGAGACACTTAGTTTAGTGTAATATTTGGAGGGTACTTCCAAGGAGTTGATGTAGGTCAAGGTTTGATCAAACCACAATAAATCCGATGTGTTCTTTCTTATTATTGCTTCCACATTTTTTTCTTCCGCACTTGATTTCTATGGTGATTTTGGTTTGAGTTTTATCTTTTATTTTAAAGTTATCCAATTTACCTCTCTCTTTGTTAGACTAGTTCATTGGGCCTAACATCCCTAATGAACTTTCAAGTGGTATCAGAGCA
>NW_021431791.1:0-630 GCF_001605985.2 Dendrobium catenatum | reverse complement strand
ATCAAAACCACACGACCTACCCCACACACTTTAGATGATTTGCTAGGATCACAGACTCTAGTTTTAGGATAGGCCGGTGTTTTACTTTCTGCAGTTGTGTGCCGTGTTTTTCGAGCTTTCATTGTATGCTGTTTGTTAGTATATAATTGATGTGTTTATTTACTTACTTCCTGCACTCTGTGATTGATTGTGTGTTAGATTTACCCCTAGGTTATGGACGAATTATACTTGTGCAATCTTATGCAGGTGGCCATACTCATACAAGGAGCTGAAATTAAAGGGGGCAAATAATAAAAAAATTATATACTCTTTGCACAGGTACTTCAGAAGACGCTTAAGACCCCCTTTAAATAAAAGAGCATGGCCAAGTGTGGCTAAAAAATGCATTTCAATTTTCATATTATAATTTCTTGGGATGGTATATACAACTGCTGATTATTAGGATAACCCTGCATGATCGAGTTTAGATTTTTTTTATTTGAATAAATATAAATTTAATTTGATAAGGTTTGTAAAATACTTGAAATGATTTGAATTTGGGATATTTGATCCAATTAGAGTTCTGAAGATAGGAAGACATCCCTAAAGGGGAGAGTCTTCTTCCATTTGGAAGTCAAATTAGGATCTCTT
>NW_021431790.1:0-289 GCF_001605985.2 Dendrobium catenatum | reverse complement strand
GCGAAACCCTTCGGTCAATAAGGAGGATGAGGATGTCCTCGGCAACCATACCGAGCCATTCTTCTTCTTCACTGTCCTCGTCCGCTTCTCGCAAACGACATCAATCCCGACATTCTTTTACCATAGTTGATGACGAACCTCCACTCGAGCTTCCCCTCCGGTGGCGCGAACCCCCTCCGCTCAAGCACGCCAAATGCCGTTCAGATCTGGTCGCACGCCCATTGTCCAGCGTCGGAGCTTATTCCGATTTTACTTCCAATTCCTTCCGCCATCTAGAGCATGTCCAGGA
>NW_021431789.1:0-236 GCF_001605985.2 Dendrobium catenatum | reverse complement strand
ATAGAGAAGAATAAAGAGGGGAAGGAGATAATGAGGAAGTGGGAGAGAAGAAGAGGAAGTAGGGACAATTAGATAAAGGGAGGAAGCAAACCTGCAGCTAGGTAGGACACAGTCGTCAGATCCTACGACTTCCCTGGGCTCGTCGGACCAAAGGGGAGGGGAGAGCCAGAATCTAGTGCTGGCCGAACCAGAGGAAGGTTGGAGGAGCTCGGTCGGGTCCGTCCAGGCGGTGTCGG
>NW_021431788.1:0-688 GCF_001605985.2 Dendrobium catenatum | reverse complement strand
GATCCATTTTTTTTTTTAATTTGACCGGCGGTAAGCCGCCGGAAAAACTTGCCGCCGGAAAAAACCGCCGGAATTTATTTTCCTACGCGGTTTTTACCAGCGGCATTTAAACCGCCGGAAAACCGCCGCTAAATTGCAAAACCGCCGGAAAATGCCCAATTTCCGCCGGAAATTGCGGCCGGAAATGAGTGATTTTTCTGTAGTGCACACCTCACTTGAATCTGATTTTAAGAAGTCTAAAGAGATTAAGAAAAACTTGAGGATTGAGAATGAAGTCTTAAAAAGCACAGATTTGAAGATTCAAAATGAATTAGATGCATGTAAGAAAACTAGGATGACAGTTACTTTTGATCAAAAGCCAAAACCTAGGAAGATGCACTATAACTTAAACCATTTAAGAAACCCTTTTCCTGGAGTTAGATGTTTTTCATGTGGCATGCTAGGACACATCTCATACACTTGCACTGTTCACTATAGTACACATTGGGTATGGAGACCCAAGGTGCATGATTCACAGCATACCACACATGCATTGCATCCTACTCTTCATAAGAAGGAACCTATGCCTACTTGGGTTCCTAAATCTAACATTTGATAATTTTGTAGGAGGGATCTCACAAAAGGCCTCGTGAGAGTATGTGGTACTTGGATAGCGGTTGCTCTCGACATATGACTGGTGATGCCAATC
>NW_021431787.1:0-1513 GCF_001605985.2 Dendrobium catenatum | reverse complement strand
ACACCATATAATCACGAAACAAGCAAGAAAGTAAAAGCAGTGGAAAAGTAAAGAACATTAGAATTTAATGTGAAAAAACTCAAAATAAGAAAAAAATCACAGAGCCATATCACACCATGAAATCAACTATAATAATTGAGAGAAATAAGTACAAATTTATCTTCTCTCTCGCTCTCTCTGTGCTTCTCTTCTCATATGTACAATTTTTATTTTCTACACACTCAAAATACAAGAAAAAGGCAAGTAAAATAACCTCAAGGGATGCAACCCTTCAGAAAAACGAGAAAGAAAACCGTCCAATTCATCTCAAGTACTGTAGCTAACTTAGAAATATATTGCAAAAGTTTGAACTTTGTGCTCGAAGATTACCAATTCCAACTTGTATTAATATGGATGAATTTAAGATTTTCAACATTGCTTGTTAATCGTTCTGAGTCAAAATAATATGGGCACAATAGAGAAATATGTCCTCATAATCCACATAATTCTACATGCCCCTTTATTTAATTTGTTTAATACTGTTAGGGCATCTCCAACCGAAAATCTCATTTTTCACGCCAAAATACAGCGAAACCAAAAAATGCCGTGTTTCATCTACAATCGAACGCCATTTTGCCGCTTAACCGTCGCTTTGGCGCCGTCCTCATAATCCACATAATTCTACATGACCCTTTATTTAATTTGTTTAATACTGTTAGAAGAAACAACTTAAGAGCAATTGTACCGACATCTTGTATACCTTTATGACGTGTTAGCAAAGCATTGGTGGATGGCTTCTTGCATCCGTACCAACCAGGGTCTATTTAATAGACCGAACACCTATGGCTGTAATAGATGTGTAATAATAATATTTCTTCATTTCCTTCACTATCTCTTTTTCTTCTTCTTCAAGAATCATTTCCTTCTACAAATACCCTCTTCTTTACAGTATTCAATAAATGTTGACCTCAACGCTAAAGATGTGCAAAACGAGGCAAGTTTGACAACTTAGAGTGATGACGGGCAGACTAGACACATTACATGAAGGGTCAAACGACCTCCAATTGCAAAACGTATTACACCGTTGCGATTGGAGTTTCGAATTTTTCTAAATGGGACCACCTTTCAATCAAGTCGGACGAAAAAAACAAAATTGGTGAACAACACCCGAAACTGACTTGCGACGCTGCCCAAATGATGTCCGATTGAAAAATGGACTTCGGCGTTTTGCATTCAGAATGTTGGCAATACCCAAGGATGACTATATTTTTGCCCAACAAAATTCGCCCAAAAAATTTGACTAAAATCCCAAGGCGACGACACGTAAATCGAGGACAAAATGATATTTTCCTCTAATTTCTCTTATATTTTAAAATTATAGTAATAATATAATGTACTTATTCATTGAAATAAATAAATAAATAAAAGTCATCTATATGTAATCGGACGTTGAAGTCCATTTTGCAATAATAATATTATACTTATTATTTATATATATAATATAATAATGATAATATTATAATTATAATTCATA
>NW_021431786.1:0-737 GCF_001605985.2 Dendrobium catenatum | reverse complement strand
GGGTAATCACCTAAATTCCTTCTTTGAAGTTCGTATCTCCTTGGAAACCCCGCCTATACACTCTTTTCTTAGCATGGTGGGAAGGGATCCCGGTGCGATGCGCACGACGAAGCGGGGATACCCATAAGTATCCGCTTGCGGGGAAATAATTGTCTTTCTTGCAAAAAATACTTTTAAAAAATGATTTTCTTGCAAAATGTTTTTCAAAAAAAAAAAAGCCCATACACGCTTTTCTTAGCGTGGTGGGAAAGGCCCAGTTTTCCGTAGTTTTCCCCTAAACGGGGGAGACGCCGGAAGGCTTCCGAAATTTCGAGTAAACGCAATGTTACACTTGGACTTGATTGCATTCGAATGACATGCAAGAACAAAGAGCTAGAACTTGGTTGAACTCAAAGGACAATCGAACTTGGACTCAGCTTGTGAACATTTGGACTTGATTGAACGGTTGACTCGGACTTATAAACTTGATTCAATCGACCTAAGTGAACTCAAACCCAAACAAATTTGAAAATATAAGATTTGAACTTACATTTGATTTGAAAGTCAAATGAGAAGAACAATTTGGGACCTGGATTTGTTTGAACGCAGAAGAACAACAGAGGACTTGTGGACTGTGGAATTGAACTTGAACAAAACCCAAATGACTAATAAAAGGCCAAATCCAAATAAAATGAAATCAAATTGGAACCAAAATCAAATAAATTTGAACTTCAAAGAACTTCTGAAGATCCTGAACC
>NW_021431785.1:0-209 GCF_001605985.2 Dendrobium catenatum | reverse complement strand
GAGGAGGTCCAATTCGCTCTGGTGGCTCGGTTGGACCAAAACCTGCTCGGTTTG
Source organism: Dendrobium catenatum (assembly GCF_001605985.2). Lineage (NCBI taxonomy): Eukaryota > Viridiplantae > Streptophyta > Magnoliopsida > Asparagales > Orchidaceae > Dendrobium > Dendrobium catenatum. Next base: position 155 of record NW_021431785.1, on the reverse strand, counting down.
GATCAGATTGAGCTCAACCCAAGTCAAGTTAGAACCTGGGCTTGATATGGGAGGTGGGTCTGGGTATGGTGCACCCAATGCAAGTGGTAATTGGGTATTTGATCTGGGTTGGAAGATAGCTCGGGTCCAAGTGGTTTTGGCTACTTTGAGTTAGC
>NW_021431784.1:0-330 GCF_001605985.2 Dendrobium catenatum | reverse complement strand
AATACACATACAAAAAAGTTATACATAATATAAACAAATGATAATCCTTTAATTATTATCACCTGCATCATCTGTAACATCTTTAACTAAAGGCTGCGTAAGTTTAACTAAAAAAATTACTTTGTAAAATTTTATGGACAATTTGCTAATTATAACGATTAAACCATTTTAAGAATGCCTATACAACTTATTTACCATGCAAGTACTAAGGATTGGTTAGCACCTCAGCCAGCAGAACTTCTGCGAGTATTTATAAGCTTTTGCATATTACTTAGGTGATGGTTTCAGAAATGTGATTTGTGCGGTAAACAAGGATTAAAGTAAAGTCTG
>NW_021431783.1:0-352 GCF_001605985.2 Dendrobium catenatum | reverse complement strand
AAATAAAAGGCCAACCTTCAATTTCAGAAACAAAGGCCAATCAGTAAGTTTGCATTCTCTGGATATCCACTTCTTATTAAAGAATTTCAGAAAAACTTCTTCAATTTGCTTAAACTCCTCTAGCACATTATTGTTCTCATCTTCAATTTGCCTTACAGGATTCCCATTCCTTCTTGCCGAGACAAAATTATGAAAGAACCTAGAGTTTGTGTCACCTTCATCATGCCATCTCACTTTAGCCCTTTGGTTCCACCATGTAGATAATCTTCTTAATATAATATTTAACTCATGAACCTTACTTTAGAGAAGCATTATGTTTTCCGAAGTGATACCTTCATCCATGGCCTCCTCC
>NW_021431782.1:0-243 GCF_001605985.2 Dendrobium catenatum | reverse complement strand
GATGCAATAAGCCAAGCCTAATTCCAACAAGACATTTTCAACTATACAAGCTAGAACTCATGAAGAATATTGAATGAATTTTCAAGGCATACAAATGATGATGATAGAATTGTTTGAAATATTCAAGGAAAATCAATTTGCAAATAAGAACGAGTGATATCCACATCGTCATGCAAGCAAAATTCAACACCCCTAGTAAACAAAATGATTTGGTGGGTCATTATGGTTCATTATAAATGTAGG
>NW_021431781.1:0-462 GCF_001605985.2 Dendrobium catenatum | reverse complement strand
AGTATGAAGAGCTAAATATCCTCATTCAAGAGTCTTTGCCTGGTAGGGAGGGGTCATTGATTATAGTATGTCTCTGTCAGGAATTCTTGAATCCCAAGTCTAAATAAATTCAAATTGATATTTGTGGAAATTTCAATTAATCTTATGATGAATTTCTAAGTTCACAATTTTGGGAGTTCAGGAACTATTCGAAGTGATCGAAGATGGAGTTGCCACTAGCATTATAGAAGCAGTGAAGTAACCAAAGAGTTTACAATTGATTTATGGAGATGCTTGAAAATATGTTCAAGATGAGATACCTTGGTGTTTTTTCCTCTATTTTTTTTTTTTTGGTGTATGTTGATTGTAGATGACAGTTTTTTGATTTGATGAATATTGTTAGAAGATACGAAACAACCCATCCAAAATTTAACTCCAAGATAATGCATAAGAATCAAGAAAATTATGTATTTCAATACATTA
>NW_021431780.1:0-227 GCF_001605985.2 Dendrobium catenatum | reverse complement strand
TCGCGTCAGGTCGTCTCACGTCCGGCGTTCGCGTCTGCGTCCAACCCTCTGGCCCGTCCAGGCGTCCCACATCCAGTGGTCTAGGCATCCCATGTTCGCATCCAAGCATCCCGCGTCCGCTCCGCAGCCTCCGGCCCTTCGCTTCGCTTGGCTCCAGCGCTCCGCAGATGTTCGCGGGTCGGGTCGTGTCAACCCGGTAACCCGCACGGGTCAGATCCGGGTTGACA
>NW_021431779.1:0-310 GCF_001605985.2 Dendrobium catenatum | reverse complement strand
GTATTGCACTAAACTAAGTGTCTCTCCTTTAGTCCCCACAGCTTGGTGAAGAAGCCCTTACAAAATCAATTCCACCTTCCCCGGTGCGACAGAGTCGCCGGGTCCTTTGACACCAAAGAGATCTTCTTCTTTGGTGAACTTCTCTCAAGAAAAGCCTTGAATCCAACGGTATTAAGGTGCATGCCTGCCAAAGAAACCTTGTGGAATCCCCCTCCACACTCCCTTTAGGGCCCCCTCACAGGATCTTCTCCCTCTCTCAGACTTCACCCGTTACTCACTCCCTTTCAAGCTCTCTCTTCAAGTTTCTCTC
>NW_021431778.1:0-510 GCF_001605985.2 Dendrobium catenatum | reverse complement strand
AACGAACCGTCCATAGTCAAAAAGTCCAGCTCATGATCCCACTTCCCTTCTTATTCAACCGAACCCAAACCTCCCCTAACCCACACGATCTCTCCCTCAGTCTCGACAGTTCACAAAATTAAGAGAATGAAGCTCTCAACCCGTGGCTTTTTTTTCTCCCCAACCGTTCGGAACTTCCCAGGTCTCTCTCCCTCTACTTCACACAACCACCCCAACTCCTTAGCAGTTCACGGTCCACTCTTTCCCTCTCTCTGGATCGCACAGCACTCCCAACTCCCTGCATTCCACAGCCTCATCTCCTTCTAATTCACGAACTGCTATTTTCCCTCTCTGAACTCCCTCACGCTCCTACAATAGTTCGCAACTCCTGCTCTCTCCCATTGATTCACACGCCTCCTCTCAGTTCAGAAGCCCGACACCTCCAACCTGTCTTTGCAGAAGTTAAGGCCGGACGCCTTCGCCGCCCTCTTTCATGTCTTGCTTGCGTGAACAGCGACGGCAACCTTCTTA
>NW_021431777.1:0-220 GCF_001605985.2 Dendrobium catenatum | reverse complement strand
TCTCCAAAGGATTTTTTCCTGGATACGTTGTTTGGAACCGACATGGAGAGGAACATCCTTTTGTAGCTGAAGTTATAAGATCAGAAACATGTACTGATACTGGTAATGTTATTGAAGTGCAAACTCAAGTTGAGCAGCCAAGAACAAATGATATAGAAGGATTATTAAGAGACACATTTTGCCCAGGGAATGCCAATGAAGATGATGCAAATAATGTAAA
>NW_021431776.1:0-291 GCF_001605985.2 Dendrobium catenatum | reverse complement strand
GAGCGGGATTCATCCCGGGTCGGGTCGGGTCGTGACATAATATCTGGGAGGAGAACTAGAAGTAATGAGTAGATGAAGAGAATTTTGATGTTGTTTGATTAAAAGTTTATCGGTGATGGACGATCGAGCTGAAGTCCATTGGCAGTCAACTGCCGAGTGTAAAGATGAAGGAGAAAGTTCGAGGTTATACTATTAGTAGCAATTGAGCAATAATTCGATGATGGATGATACAAAATGAACGATCAATGACAGACTGTTTGATCGAAAAATATAGTTTTGAAAAAGTATTAA
>NW_021431775.1:0-353 GCF_001605985.2 Dendrobium catenatum | reverse complement strand
TCCAGCCGATAAACCAAATTAATGTAATTGAATTAAATATTTTAAAAGGTTAAATAAATGTTAAATAATTAATGATTAATCTTTTTAAAGGTTTAATGCCCCTTATAATCCATTCGTGGCGTTGTGCCACCAGGCTCGAGGAACCAACCTCCTTAGGACACTTAGCCCCGCAGCCCGGAGTAGTCCAGCCAATAAACTTCACATTTAGGATGGTTATTGTGTTTTAAAAGATTTGTTGAATGTTTTAAATATTAAGCTAACATTTTCTGGAGTTTTAAAGCAATTTCGAGTTTTATGAATTTTTGGAATATTTTAATCATTTAATTAAGGGGTTAGAAATCGACTTTTTGATT
>NW_021431774.1:0-236 GCF_001605985.2 Dendrobium catenatum | reverse complement strand
CAGTACTCTTGCCCGTATTATGTCTTGGTGGAAACAAAGAGCAAAAGTAAAATGGCTTGAGGAAGGTGATGAGAACACTAGGTTCTTCCATTCAATGGCTTCGGCTAGAAGGAGGAGTAATTGTATTGATCTTTTAAAGCAGCCTTATGGATCAATTGTAACAGAACAAATGCAGATTTCTGATATGATTCATTGTTTATTTGAGAAGAAATGGTGTGGTAATGCTATTGTGGAGG
>NW_021431773.1:0-317 GCF_001605985.2 Dendrobium catenatum | reverse complement strand
CAGCTCCCCGATTCCTCCATTCGCACGACCCCAGCTAAGCCGCAGCCCCTGCTTCCCGCTCCCTTTCCATCGCCTAGAGATCGAGCCCGACACCTCCAAGCCCGTCCGACCTTCAGAGCTGCACCCGACGCCTCCTCTATTCTCGGCTTCGCGTGCCTAGGCTGAACCCGACGCCTCCTTCTTCCTTGGAGCAGGTAAACTCTTCCCCTTTTTCTTCTCCTTCTCCTTCTTCCTTCATCTTATCATTTTTCTTCTTCATCTTTCTTTCCATCTCCTTCTAAACCTACATCCCCATATGTTTTTCCATTCTCGGCTTG
>NW_021431772.1:0-257 GCF_001605985.2 Dendrobium catenatum | reverse complement strand
GTTTTCCACCGTTTTGAACTTCCAGATTGTTTTAGGAATAAGTTATGTGCATATTCCTCGCTGTTTTGTTCTCTAAGTTGTTTTAAAATGAGTATTGATATTGATATGAAATGGTGCATATCACTTTTCCTCCATTGGCATCTTGATCGGCAAAGTGTTAAGATAGGCTATGAGTGATGTTTATTTTGTTACAATACATCAGTTTCATAAACGAGTTGGGTGAGTTGAAGGTATATCTTAGAGTTATAAGCTTGACA
>NW_021431771.1:0-355 GCF_001605985.2 Dendrobium catenatum | reverse complement strand
TGATCTCACGATCATCCAAGCCGATCAGTTCAAATCAGAGGAAAATCATCGAGAGCATCGCCCTGAATTCAAGCTATCCGATCCCGATCGTCCAGCACATCGCCATGAATTTGTGCTGGCTGATATTTATCGTCTAGAAGTAACTAAGGTTTTTTGAATAGATCATCTTGGCCGATCCTACGATCATCTAGGACGATGTGATCATATATATCATCCTTAATTACTTCCTTAATTTTTTTGATTAATTAAGGCATAATTGTGAATATCATCTAAGCCGATCCAAGATCGTCCTAGCCAATTGCCAAAAATACAGAATACCTTAATTTTTTATGACGGCAATTTCTTTCTATTTTGA
>NW_021431770.1:0-235 GCF_001605985.2 Dendrobium catenatum | reverse complement strand
ATCCCCTCCCACGCACCAAGGAGCATTAATATTAGCATAAAAATTATGCAATTGCTCCCACAAATTAATCTGATGAATTCTCGTACAAGCAGCATACACAAAAGAGGTAAAGCAATTGATATTACAAACGTTTATATGGCAATGTATCACTTGATGTAAATCAACGATAATCTGAACAGAAATGTTTTTATTCCACAATAACCAAATTTTATTGGAGCAGTTTGAAAAATGCATA
>NW_021431769.1:0-281 GCF_001605985.2 Dendrobium catenatum | reverse complement strand
TATTGCTTTCTACATTAGCTTTTTAGTTAGTTGAAAGTTATGAAAAAGTTGTGGTCAAAAGCTGTCTCAAATAAAATCTTAGGCTTTGTTTGGGACTGCTTTTTCATCGCTTTTTAAAACTCAATTTTTATGATAGAACTCCGTTTTAAGAAGAAAAAAAAAAAAAACAAATCTTAGCCTTCATTAACATGTTTATACTACAAAGCTGCTTTAAAAGGCTATAAAAAATCGTCTCAAACGAACTCTTAATCTATGAATTCAGAGCTTAAACTATCAATCAA
>NW_021431768.1:0-424 GCF_001605985.2 Dendrobium catenatum | reverse complement strand
TTTCCTACGAGCACTCTCGATTAAAATAGCAGTGTAAATTTCATTTAAGATTTTCAAAGCTGTATGTCAAAGGAGATAAAGGTTGTAAGTTCAAGTGGGATTGGATCAAAATTGAAGACTTATTTTCAGAGTCAAAGGAAGAGGAGTAGGGAGTGTTTTGGGATTCTGAATCACTTCAGAAACACTCTAGCCTATCCTAAGTGTTGGACTCGAATTAGATTGAAAGTGATTTAATGTTTAAGTGATCAATTTTATTAAAAAGTTGGGATTCAATTCCCGGAGGGTAACGTTTTATAGCCCGAGCTTACCACAGAACCTAAGTCTAAATTGGGTACTTAAAAGTGACCCGAACCTAGCTAGTGCAATGCAGATATGGTCTTACCCCGTCCTGGATTGGGGAGCTAGCTAAACCACCTAGGCGCTT
>NW_021431767.1:0-406 GCF_001605985.2 Dendrobium catenatum | reverse complement strand
ATGCTCTCAAATTATTCTTAAGCTGACGCCGTGGAGAGATGATTTTGATGCATCTTCATTCTGATAGACCGTAGAGGATCAAATTGCATTGTTTGGCTACGCATGTCTAGCCGATGGGTCTATGACGCATTGACGCTCCGTCCGGCTCGGAATAAGCTTTCCGAAATGGGGTCATAATACTTAATTAGAATCTTGGGCGGAAAGTTATTGATGTTCCCCCACAGTCGCCACATAGGACCCGCCGGATGCCTTCATGGGTCCCACGATGCTGGTTTTATCTCTCAATGTGCGACAAACCAACACGGCCAAGGGTTCGTAGGCCGTGGCGAAGAGCTAGAAAAAAAAAAGATATGGCTGGTTAAAAAAAAGGGTGCAACACGAGAACTTTTTAGGAGGTCACCCATCC
>NW_021431766.1:0-203 GCF_001605985.2 Dendrobium catenatum | reverse complement strand
CCAATTGGAACATAAAATAGAATGTTTCATTCTAGAGGGGACATTGTTCCTTGCTGCAATATGATCTTTGCAAAAAAGGCTATTGGTCTACACAAGAAGACCGTTTGCTCCCTTTAGTCATGTACAAAAGAAATCATGTTAATGTACAGACTCACTTAACTTCTTTTTTTTTTGTAGTTAGCAATTTGAACGTTGGTTCTTGC
>NW_021431765.1:0-337 GCF_001605985.2 Dendrobium catenatum | reverse complement strand
GGATTTCATAAGAAGGGTGTTTATAGTCTCTTAGGCTGCCCCTTTTTTTTTTCGGGATATAGATCAATTTCTTATGGTGAATTCTTACATTTTGCTTAATGATTATCTGAATTACTTTCGCTAAATGTTGATGGATTTATTAGCAGTTATTTGTGCATCCACTCAATGAATAAGATCAACATTTGGACAAATTATCTCTTTCATCAATGAGGAGTATAAAGATCCATGGCAAAGATCTCTAATAAAAACATCTCTTAGTAACTCTATATCCACTTTTTGAAATTTGCATGCTTCAAAAGAGAATCTTTGAAAGTAATTCTTACGAGTATCTCCCTCA
>NW_021431764.1:0-225 GCF_001605985.2 Dendrobium catenatum | reverse complement strand
TTAATTTACTTATTAAATTGATACCAGTTTTAGATAATTTAATTAAATTAAAATAATTTTTTGGTTAAATTAATAAATTATCAAGTAATAATTAATAGATAAAAGCCTAGAGGAAGCTTATAATTAGATACAAATATCTTAATCAAAAGAAAAATTAGTCTTGATAATTAGCATTAATTAATAAAATATTAACTGAAAAATTGTAAATAAACTAATAGACTTAAA
>NW_021431763.1:0-281 GCF_001605985.2 Dendrobium catenatum | reverse complement strand
CCAATATTAGCTCAACAAAACTTGTTGGAGAAATTCAAAGAGTTCAAAAAGAACGAGTTCTCTTTACTTTTTTAGCTTTGTTTAAATTTATTAGAAAATTTAGTTCTTTGTATTTTTTTTTTAAATAAATACGTTAATAAAATAAACTGCAGCTGATATACTTTAGTTAGTGGGCTAAATATACTCAGCTCATATTAGTCTCTTAGTTGAGAGTTTTGACAGTCAATTGAAAGATCTTAGATTCAAGTCTCCTATATATGATATGTGTAAGAATTTGACTT
>NW_021431762.1:0-219 GCF_001605985.2 Dendrobium catenatum | reverse complement strand
CAAAACTTTAAACACAACGACCCTACCACTCTTTTGTAAAAGACCGGACTCATCTCTTTTAATTCGACTAGGTGGTTAGCTGGCTCCCCAATCCAGGCTGGGGTAAGTCCAGGCATTGCACTACATTAGTTAGGTTCGGACGACTGTGGTCCAGTGTCCAAATTAGACTTAGGATTCAGGGTAGATTTTTGATTATAAGACCCCAAATTTCAGGAATAT
>NW_021431761.1:0-282 GCF_001605985.2 Dendrobium catenatum | reverse complement strand
TCTAAGAAATGATCCATCATCATCTTTTACGATCATCATCCCTAATTCCTTGGGGGTTCTAGAGAGGTCTACTTCAGCATCTAATCGAGGTTCTCTGCCTGCTTCAGGATGAATCAGAAGGAGTTGGGTTCTCTACCTACTTCTAGAGGAAGTAAAAGGAGTTGAGTTCTTTGTCTCACCGGGATCAGTGGATATGATGTTTGTATAGGCTTCTTCACCTTAATGTGGGGGCAAAAGGAGAGACACTGTGTTTAGTGCAATACTCAGAGGAGAGGCTCCAGG
>NW_021431760.1:0-505 GCF_001605985.2 Dendrobium catenatum | reverse complement strand
CAGTACTAGTTGATGGATACCACTGGGCGCCACGCCCCCCTTCTTCCAAGATGGAGGGTATGGTGTTGACTGGGTCCTAGAGAGGCCACCATTCTGTTGGTAGACCCCCGGTACCCCCTTCCAGAGCTGTAAGGTTGGCCTCAGTAGTTGTCAAACCTAAGAGGAATGAAACTATGAAACATCTTGATATCAAGGGCATGAGGCCCAAATCCCCTGAGAAGAAGTTTGTCCCAAAAAGGACTATGTTGGAGAATTTACCACCACCTCCAAGAACCCCAAAGTTCATTCTCCAACTCCAACGAGTCCCAGTTGAATCTCCTCCAGTTTTGATTGAGTCGATGGATGTCCAACCTAGTGCTCCAATTGATGTAGTAGATAGTTCTCTTCCAGTCAGTCCAGTTCCTGATTCAGTGATGATTCCAATTGATGATCTAGTGGTTGACAGTCTAGATTTATGTGTCATTCCAAGGCTTCCTACACAAGAGTCTGAGGACCTTACCCTACC
>NW_021431759.1:0-1100 GCF_001605985.2 Dendrobium catenatum | reverse complement strand
AGTTTTTGCCTCGAGATTCGTGCCCGATCAAGATAATCTTGTGATGACGTATCAATAAATAAGGAAATCATTAGTTATTCGATGGAGTATCATACAATTTTGACTAAATTTATCAAACCATATAAAAGGGACAACTTAAAAGAAAGAGCTAAGAGATCTAAGGAATTATACAGCTATGTACAATAGTTAATAGTAATGACACTAACATCATCTAATCAATGTTTCTCAACTTTCTCTTATCCATAATGTCCCAACTATAACACCTAAGAAAATATGTATTGTTCTATTTATTCTAACACGATCTATTAAAGGTAATTTGTTAAATTTTTCCATTGAACCCTCTTTTGCATGCGTACGAGAATGTTCAATATGTATGTGAATGTCTGAATTTGTTCTGAAGAGGGTCCCAGGATTATGCGTGCTTGGTTCAGAAATATGAAAATTTCTCCTTGGGGCGCCATCATGTCGAGGTCATTAATTCTGAACTACGGTGCCGTGCTCTTTTTCGGGGAGCACTGTGAGACGTAAGATTTGGGCGCTGCAGTGCGAAGCCCAATTTTTATATTAAAATATTCATTTCCACTATTTTAAAATATATCAAAATCCATTTCTTCTCCTTAAAGTTATTGGTTAGAGAGAGAGAGAGAGAGGATTTCTAGAGGGAGAGCTAGAGTTTGAACGACTTTTCCATTTTCTTCTTCTCCGATTTCTCCCTCATAGCAGTTGCCATTTGCCAAAGACTCCCTTCTACTTCCTCTTCATTTCTTTCTCTCCAAAACAGCCATGAAAGTCACCTCTTCCCTCTTTTCTCTCTTCCACGTAATGTTTCCCTGAATCAATGTTGTTATTAGGGAAGGGTTCCTTTTCTCCTATCTTCCTTCTCTTGGATCGAGGTTGAGCCTTCCTCCTCCCATTTATGTTGTTTGAGGTCATTCAACAAGAGTAAGTTAATATTATTATTATTGTTATTTAAATTCCTAGATTTGATTCAGGCATCATATCTTAATTTTGTAATTTTATTCGTATTGTAAGTTTTCTTTTTTATGTTATGATTTAGTTCATCAATTAGCACTACAAGAGAATCGACTATTTCTAACTGA
>NW_021431758.1:0-264 GCF_001605985.2 Dendrobium catenatum | reverse complement strand
ACAAGCTTATGATAGTATGGGTTGGCAGATGTTAAGGTAAGCTCTCATTCATTTCAATTTCCCTAGTAAATATTTGGAACTTATTTTGCAATTTGTTTTGAATCCCAAGTATTGCATTTTGATCAATGGGAAGAAGACTGAATGGATTGAAGGAAAGTGTGGATTTAGGCAAGGTTGCCCTTTATCACCATTTCTATTCATTTAATGCTCCCAAATTTTTTCTGATCCTTTATTATTAAAAAGAAATGGTTTGGGTATTTCTAT
>NW_021431757.1:0-522 GCF_001605985.2 Dendrobium catenatum | reverse complement strand
GGCCGGTGGACCGGCGGTGGATGTTGGCTCGGATGTCGAGGCGGGAGAGCAGGCATGAGCAAATATTACTTGTAATTAATAGCTAATTATTAATTATAATAATAATTAAATAATTATAATTAATAATTAATAACCAATTATTAATTAATAATAATTAGTAAACTAATTACACTTATAATTGATTAATATTAATCAATTATAATCAATAATTAATTACTAAATATTAATTAATTATAATTAATTAATTAATTATCATCATAATTAAATAATAATTAAAATAATTAAAAATTAAACCCTCCCCCCTTCTCATGGTTCGGCCAGACTTACGGGATTAGGCCGAAGAAGCGCATGAAGGGAAGAAAGTTACCTTCACAAGCGGCGAGCTTCTGTTGATACTTCCGATCAAAATGTAGTAACTTCCGATCCCTTAAGAAGGGAATGCCACCGAATGAGCTGAGTCGAACGGCACAGAGGGAGGAAGTTCGGGTAAGGGGCGGATCGGGCAGAGGAGTTCGGGTAGAG
>NW_021431756.1:0-265 GCF_001605985.2 Dendrobium catenatum | reverse complement strand
TATAATTAATGTTTTAAGATAATATTTTACAAAATTTTTGATAATTTGATTATGTTTTAAAACTATGTAATTTGCTTAGTAGTATTTTCTATTACCTACCATTATAAAAAAAATTGTGCAAATCTAGTATGAGCTTAATTACGCTTTAACTATTATAATGTGATAAAATATAGGCATATGTGATTGACTTATATATACTGAGATATATAAAGGGCTAAAATCCTTTGAAATTTTATCTATATTAGGAAATATTCTGGAGCATGTA
>NW_021431755.1:0-297 GCF_001605985.2 Dendrobium catenatum | reverse complement strand
TATGCAATCCGTTCGAGGATACAAAAATTCTCCAACATCAGGGCAAAAAATTGCTCGTAGAAGTTTCCTCTCCTGCTGGTTCGAAAACTTTCCAACAAGCAATCCTTGAACTCCCTCCAACTCCGTATGGGTCGTCGCATGTCCCTCCACTAGTACCAAGCATGGTTTAAAATTGCGCAATATGAGGATCGCCTTTGCGTAATTCCAGTAAAAAACGCCTCGATTACGCCTCGAGTTTTTTTTATGAGGCTTGCGCCTCAACTTGGTTGAGGCTCGCCTTGAAGCCCGCCTCGCCTC
>NW_021431754.1:0-231 GCF_001605985.2 Dendrobium catenatum | reverse complement strand
ATTCCTTCATTGCTCTTCATAGTACTCGTCTCCACCCGGGAGATGGGGAAGGTCGGGGGGCTAGAGAGGAGGAGGCTCCCGCTCCTGCTCTCATTCCTGATCCTGTCCCCTCCACCAGCACTCACCCTTTGATCAGTTGATTGAGAGGTTTGATCGTTGGGAGACTCGGTTTGACGCCTACGTTGTTGCTCAGTAGCAGCAACACTCAGAGGACATTGCCCGCTACGAGCA
>NW_021431753.1:0-209 GCF_001605985.2 Dendrobium catenatum | reverse complement strand
TATGAAAACTCTTAGAAATATCACTCAGAAAAACTTAGTTAAAGGTGTACCAAAGTTAGACTTTTCCAAGGATCACTTATCTGATGCTTGTCAACTAGGAAAACAAGTTAAATCATTCTTTCACTTAATTAGAGACGTGATCACCTCTAGGCCACTAGAAATTCTACACATTGACTTATTTGGACTCGTTAGTACAGCCAGTCTAGGTG
>NW_021431752.1:0-311 GCF_001605985.2 Dendrobium catenatum | reverse complement strand
TGGAGAAGGAAGTAGGTCACCAAAACATTGAAGGAGTAGGATATGTCACCCAAGGAGTAGAAAATGTTGAGTCTAGTGAATAGGTTGTTAGACCTAAGTTAATGTCTCAAGGCTACCAAGAGGGGGGGTGAATTGGTAGTTTTAAAACTTAACCCTCTTTGAAGTTTTCTTGAACCGAAATGAAATTTTTTTTAATGAAATTTTTATAGAAAAGTTTTTCAACCACAGAGTTTTTTAAACAAAAGTAAAATGCAGAAAATAAAAATAGTAAAGCAAAAGACACAAGATTTATAGTGGTTCGGTCTAAACCA
>NW_021431751.1:0-222 GCF_001605985.2 Dendrobium catenatum | reverse complement strand
ACATGGTTGCTCTGGCAGGCTCGCACCTTAATACTGTTGGATTCAAAGCTTGTCTTGAGGGAAGTTCGCCAAAGAAGAAGATCTCTTTGGTGTCAAAGGACCCGACTACTCTGCCGCACCGGGGAAGCTGGAAATGATTTTGTAAGGGCTTCTCCGCCTAGCAGTGGTGGGTTAAAGGAGAGACGCTTAGTTTAGTGCAATACTTGGAAGGCGCCTCCAAGG
>NW_021431750.1:0-260 GCF_001605985.2 Dendrobium catenatum | reverse complement strand
AAAAATGTCGTCCCGACATTTCCCTACAGGTGCGAGACAAAAACAACGCAAAAACAAATCGATTTAAATCCAAATCCAAATCAAAACTCGTCGAAATCCATACATACACACAATGCAATCAATCACATATCAATATGCATGATCAAATGTCAATCAATCAATCGGTTAGTCAAATCAATCTTACCAGTAGAACGTTTTGTGCGTTGTTGATCCTCACAATGCTATAAACTCTGTAGACTGTAGATGCGTGGCACCACTGG
>NW_021431749.1:0-308 GCF_001605985.2 Dendrobium catenatum | reverse complement strand
GGCTACATGAATCCTTTTTCGATAATGTTACATTTCAATGTAAAAAAAAAACTTAATCACAATATTTACCTGGTCCTCCGGCTTTGACCACTTGTTAACAAGTTGACACCACTGCAACTGATCTACTCCAGCTGGAACTGTCTCTAAAATTTCCTCAATTGGTTTACTGTCCCAATGCTCGGCCTTTAAGGTGGTTTTATAATTACGCCATTTAACACCAAGGGATTGAAGAATCCAATGGCGTATATGACCAGGAAACTCAAATTTAGACTGCAATTACAAATATGATATGGTTAATAATGTAAAAC
>NW_021431748.1:0-239 GCF_001605985.2 Dendrobium catenatum | reverse complement strand
GGGGGGGGGGAGAGGGAGAGAGAGAGAGGAGAATTCTCTTCCCACCAGACTTCCTCGACCACCGCCGGATTTTTGTTTGGCTACCAACTAACGTTGAATTTCTTCCCTACTACCAATTGACGCCGGATTTCTTAGCGACCACTAACTAACGTTGGATTTCTGCTCGGCCAACGATTGACACCGGACCTCCCTCCGTCAACGGATTTCTACCTGACGTCAGACTTCCACCGGTAGCCTGA
>NW_021431747.1:0-222 GCF_001605985.2 Dendrobium catenatum | reverse complement strand
TGACTTAATATTAATATGTAATGGATTAAAATATAATTGAATTGATTGAGCATAACGAAAATATTTTAAGGTTAAGGCAATATATGTATTAAGAGATATCAAAATTAAAATGTAATTTTATGTCGCTATCATTTGGTTTGGTCAATTAAATTGTGTAATATGAACTTGAAAGATCGTTAGGGATTTTAGGCCCTATTGAACTAGTCCCAAAGCTAATTAATA
>NW_021431746.1:0-286 GCF_001605985.2 Dendrobium catenatum | reverse complement strand
AGTGATAGACCCAGATATTAGATATGTCTATCTTCTTCGTCTCGATCTGCAGAAACTTTCTTTCTTTGAGATGGTACTTCCGTAGGTTTGTACTTAGGAGTCTAAGGCTCGCTGCTAATTCCCAATTGTATGAGAGTCCTTCTCTTATGTCGGGATAGGTTTGAAAGAATTTAAGAAAGAGATTCCAGTGCTTGATAACTGTAGAAAAAGTATCTACAGCTTCAATTAGGTAAGATTTTCAGAATCTTATAAATAGATCATTCGTATCATCCCACATTTCTAGAAT
>NW_021431745.1:0-352 GCF_001605985.2 Dendrobium catenatum | reverse complement strand
TCTCTATCCCTCTCTCTCACTCTCACTCACTCTCACTCACTCTCTCTCACACCTCTCTCTCTCTCTCAATCTCTCTCTCTCTGTCTCTCTCCCTCTCTCTTTCTCTCCCTCTCTCACTTTCTCTCCCTCTCTCACTTTCTCTCTCTCTCTCTCTCGCTCTCTCTCTCTCTCTTGCGCTCTCTCTCTCTCGCTCGCTCTCTCTCTCTCTCGTGTTATTGAAGATGAATGAGGCCTCTTTTCAGGTTTTATTTCAAACTAGCAAATGTATTATGGGGAAGCTTTCTATGGCTAAGGATATTAATTAGGATGTTGCTCTGGTTTATGGTGGTAAGGATAGATACATCAGAAGTCA
>NW_021431744.1:0-314 GCF_001605985.2 Dendrobium catenatum | reverse complement strand
ATTGAAAGCCTTACCTGGTTAATGTGAGCGGCCACACATGGAAGGACCAGAAGTCCAGGCTCGCCTAGAGCTCCCCTGAGCTGCTCCACAACGGCAACCATAACTGGCAGAGTTTTCTACATGATCAAATGAAGATCAAAGAGGATGCATTAGATTAGACTTGAGATTACAGTTTTATGTGCACGGAGAGAAGAAGAAGAAGAAGAAGCGAGATTGTGCAAATAAGGCAGTCGATTTCTCTCTATCAGGCTTTTGGTGTTTGATCTCAATTTTTAGTGGAATAACACCTACTGAATACTATTTTCGTTCTAATA
>NW_021431743.1:0-1021 GCF_001605985.2 Dendrobium catenatum | reverse complement strand
TTTTCTATCAAGAGTTATCTATTAAGAAGATAGCCTCTCATCGCAACTTCTTCTACACAATAGAGGTGCACTAAAACTTGATAGGGGAATGCCGCCTATCTTCGATAGTGGAATGCCTCAAATACAAGAAGAAGAGCACAAGCGAAGAACAAGAAAAAATTTTTTAACTTCTACACATGGAGAGGGGCCCTAAATTTTAGTAGGGGATGTCGCCTACAACAAACAGGGGAATGCCTCAACTGTAAGAAAGTTAGAATGAAGGAGGGGAAAGAAAAGGAACGACTACAAAAATTCAAACTTCTACACATGGAGAGGGGCCTTAAATTTTAGTAGGGGATGCCGCCTACAACAAACAGGGGAATGCCTCAACTATAAGAAAGTCAGAAAGGCAGAAGAAGAAAAAGTGCATAAAATTCTAACTTCTGTATGAGAGGAGGGGCGCCGATTTAAGTAGGAAAAATTGCCTACGAAAAACAACAGAAAGCCTCAACTGTCAGAAAGCCAGAAGAAGAAAAAAGGAGAAGAAATTCTAACTTCTGTACAAGAAGAGGGGAGCTGAGTCGAGTAGGGAAAGTCACCTACTAAAAAACAGCGGAAAGCCTCAACTGTAATAGAGCCAAAGGGAGAAAGAAAAAAAAGGAGGGAAGCCTCCAACTTTTGTACAAGGGAGAAAGAAAAAAATGTTATCTTCAAAGTGTAAAGTATCCAATTAAATGAGTAAAAAATAAAATAATCTCTAGTAAATGTTTATAGTAACTTACCATGAAAGCTTTGCCAATTACAACAGTAAATGAGTTCTTATTTGGATTTGTGGAAATCCATTCACCATTAGAAGTTTCTATTTCAAACCCTCCAATATTGTGTTGACTAATGATGCATATATAATTGGGATCTTTATGAGAAGGCAAAACCACTTTGGTTCCAAATTCTGATAAATCATTATAATAATTTGTTAATCTTATTGAATAATTGAAAGATTTTATGTGTGAACTATAGTGATCCCCTAAGCCCAGTATCTCCA
>NW_021431742.1:0-291 GCF_001605985.2 Dendrobium catenatum | reverse complement strand
TTGCACCAAACTTACTCCAAACTTTTTAAAATCACTCCCAAAGACCAAGGATGACTTATAGGAGTTTTCTTAAGTATTTAGAACTTATTTGGCATCTTTAATAAATTTTAATTATTTTATTTAATTAATTGATGATTTTACTTAATTATTAAATTAAGCTAAAATTTCAAGTCTAATGAAAGGACTTTTAATTTTCTTAGAGAGGAAATTTAATTATGAGAAATTTAATATATTATTGTTGATCTCTGCTATGGACAAAAAAAGGAATAAAAAAAGTACATACCTCTATCA
>NW_021431741.1:0-222 GCF_001605985.2 Dendrobium catenatum | reverse complement strand
GAGAGCCTAGAGGAGAGGAAGAGGGAGGGAGAGAGAGGGAGGAACTTGTGAGGGGGGGGCTTGTGAGGGGGTTTTATAAGGGTTACTCCATGAAAGGGTCCAAGGTGTCTTCTCCAATCATCGTTCCTTGTTCTTGGAGGCTCAAGGGAGGTCTTCTTTAGCAATTGATCAAGGTTCTCTGCCTGCTTTAGGAGGAAGCAAAAGGAGTCAGTTCTCTGCTGA
>NW_021431740.1:0-235 GCF_001605985.2 Dendrobium catenatum | reverse complement strand
ACTAGTGTGTATTTATTTATGCAAAAGAAATTAACAAAAATCTATTATACTGATTGGAGTAACGCTAGAAAATAATGGAAATTAAATAGACTTAACACTAAAGGTAAATAAGCAAGTATTTCATATATTAAATATCAGAAAGTATTGAGTTCCCTTAGGCCATTATGCCTCTTGTTGAAATTAAAATAAGAATTTAGCCCCTTAAGACTCTCTACGCTAGCATATCATAAAACAA
>NW_021431739.1:0-241 GCF_001605985.2 Dendrobium catenatum | reverse complement strand
CATAATCAACAAGTTAATCTATATACATGAACTAAGTCAAGAGATTTATGAAAATTCTTCAGATAGAGAAGAATTTAGTTATTGACTAACAAGAAAAAGTAAAAGGTTATTGTTCAATTACAAAGATATATAAATGATCTACTTTGTGCATGTCATATTCATTATATTATGCTTGGTTTAAAGGAATGGATCAATGATGAGATTAAGCTGAGATCCATGAGCTACTCAAACTAAAAGTTAC
>NW_021431738.1:0-277 GCF_001605985.2 Dendrobium catenatum | reverse complement strand
CAGGGAACCGAAGAAGTAGCCACGGGAACCAAAGAGGTCCGCACAGAACCGAGGCGCCAACAGACATGGAAAGGCCCCCAGCTCGGAAGACCAGCAGCCCACCGTGGAAACCAAGGAGCCAAGGCATGCAAACAGCCAACCCATGGAAGCCAAGGAGCCAAGGAACGGAAAAACAAACAACCTTGGGATTCCAAAATCCATTTTGGAATCCCAAGGGACAACTTAAATTTAAAACATAAAAAAAAAACTATAATAAAAATTACATTAATTAAGATAA
>NW_021431737.1:0-1031 GCF_001605985.2 Dendrobium catenatum | reverse complement strand
TCTTATGTAATGGATACCATACCCAATTTCTTAAGTCACATACCTGCTGGTGACTCGTTTGGATATTCCATTATGGTTGTGAGTCAGGAGCCATCATCTTACCTTGTTCCTGATTCATTTGTTTTGCCTACTATGTTCTTGTCCCTCCATGTTAAGGACAATCTCTCTCATCGTGGGATGAATTTACAAGATGACACAATTGACCCTAGGAGACAACCTACGACCTTAACTGAAACTTCATATCGAAGTGTTGTGGTAGCTAAGGATGTCTTCATTGCTCCCCCTAAATCAGTTCCTTTAGACCTGAACACTTTAGATCCCCTCATTTAGTGACTCTTCCACGTTTATTTTTTTTTTTAACCGTGTTCGTGTGAGTTCGTATGTTGTGTTGTAGTCTGTTGTCTTCCTAATTTGTCTATGTTTAAAACTCTAGTTTGTAAGCTCATGATTCTTGTCATCCATCATGCACACCGAGTCTCTTGCATCCACATTTGCATCTCATCTTCAAGAACTGCAGAAGGATATTAATAAAAAGAATAATCAAAGCAATGCCAATTATAAACTTACTGCCGATCTTAAGAGACGGTTCAAAGAATTTGATATTAGTTTGTATTGGTTCGGATTCGTCCGGAGCGGTTCCCACAAGGGACCGTTATAAAGTTATATGCTAGAAGCGTTGGACCGTTCAAATAAACAGCAAAAAGATTTAGATAGTAATTCTTATGTGTTAGACCTTCCTGAAGGTTTTAACATTAATCCTATATTAACATCGAAGATCTTGTAACCTTCGAAGGTCCAGAGTGTAACCCTCCTATTCCCCAAAATAATGCGCCTTGTGTGAACCCACCTGGTGAGATCCCCAGCCTAACTCCACCCTCAAAATTGCCTAATTTACCCAATACAGAGAAGATTGAGACAATACTGAGTGATGAACTCAAATCTCCACTAGAGATGATGATCAACAAAGGTATCTAGTTCAGTGGGCAGGGAAACTGGAGACGGAGAACACATGGGTCGATCGTGACGAGCTG
>NW_021431736.1:0-242 GCF_001605985.2 Dendrobium catenatum | reverse complement strand
CGTGAAGTTTATTTCACCTTCCTTGGGGCTAAGTTAAAAGCCTCGTAGGCCTGGGTTACCAAGTGGTACCCGATATAATTAAGTGATTTGATTTGGTTAAAATTTGAAGGTTAATGGATTTTACTTAAAAAGTGTTTGATTTTTGGTTTTAAGAGTTAGTTAAACATTTTTGGAGTTTTAAAGGTGATTTTCAAGTTTTAGGAATTTTTTTGATTATTTAATCATTTAATTAAGGAGTCAAA
>NW_021431735.1:0-239 GCF_001605985.2 Dendrobium catenatum | reverse complement strand
GGGGGAAGAGGGAGACATTCCTCTTGAAGTGCAACCGGTCATACAGCAGTTCAGGGAGGTTTTTCAACCTCCACAGGGTTTGCCGCCTCAGAGGGAGCTGGAGCACGCCATTATTTTGAAGGAAGGGGAGGCACCGATCAGCGTTCATCCTTACCGCTACCCCCAGATCCAAAAGGATGAGATAGAGAGGCTGATCCGGGAAATGTTGGAGGAAGGGATCATAAGGCCAAGTGTAAGCC
>NW_021431734.1:0-691 GCF_001605985.2 Dendrobium catenatum | reverse complement strand
TAATTACAAATTTAGGAGATCTTTGACATGAACCAGCTAAATTTTCTTGGGGTATCACAACTAGCCTATCATTAATGTTTCTTTCAACCCATTCCTTAAAAGTTTACAATATTCCAATTCATTAGTAATGATCTAGTGATATGGGCCATATTTGAGTGCCTTAATTTACGATGCCTTTCAACTTCCTAGTATCTAGAACTTTAAAATAAGACTTTTTCAAAAGGCTTCAAAAAAATCCTTTTAATATCTACTTTTTTTAATGGATAAATTTTATTTTTGAGTGATTCAAATCTCTCCCATTTCTCTTGTGAAGTAAGATATGGATAAGATTTGAGCTGTTGATCATTCTATGGTCTATTGAGCTGGTAATATCTATTACATTGACTTAGATCAACTTAAATCTATATTGACTACTTTTCTTTATTAATTATAGAAAAAGATCCAAATTTCTTTTCCCGAAATCTATAAGGTTTTAACTTCTGAACTTTTATCGAAGGCTAATCTTTTAAGAATGATAATTGATAATCTTCCTCTTGGAGATTAGAGGCTTAACTTAATAAAATCACAGGTCTTGATTATGAAACCTTTCAATAGAAATGAAAATTGGGCATGGATATTCTTTAATAAAATTTTTATAGTATGCTACTCTTCTAACTATAGGTCATACCTCATTCTAAGATTTCTCCATCTT
>NW_021431733.1:0-203 GCF_001605985.2 Dendrobium catenatum | reverse complement strand
GAACCATCCCAAATTTATTTAAATTATTAAATTTAATTATTCTAAATGCTTTAAATTATTTTAATAGGATAACCCAAAGTAAACTCCAATTGATTCTTGAATAGACCCATTAGCCATTTAACCATAATTGACTCTATTGACCCTTTAAGGTCATTTTGATCATTTCAACTCTTTTAAACAATTTAAGCTCAAACATTCTTTGA
>NW_021431732.1:0-273 GCF_001605985.2 Dendrobium catenatum | reverse complement strand
TTTGCAATTGAGCCGTTTGTGTGAAATTTCGTGCGATAGGTCCACCTGCTCCCGAGAATTTGAGCATTCTTTGGAGCTTCAACCAGCGACCATGTACCTTGTTTTTGCAATGCCAAGATTTCAGATGCCATAGCTTGGCGCCAGTGCCAATCTTTGGACGCCTCCGAGAATGTGGTCGGTTCTGGCTGGTTTTCAATGGATTTATTGATATGAAGCAGATTCATGCGATTAGTCTGCTTGAGAGAGCCCGTCTTGCTTCTTGTAGTCATGTGG
>NW_021431731.1:0-230 GCF_001605985.2 Dendrobium catenatum | reverse complement strand
TCTTAAATAGAAGAGCTTCAAAGGAGCTCATTAATTTAAAGTTGCCGACTTTATCGTCCAGGCCGATATGAACATCGGCCTGGCCGATATGAACATGGGCCTGGCCGATCAGTACAAAACTCAGAAGATCGGCCAGAGCATCGCCCTGTATACACTCCTGGACGATTGAAATTTGGCTTGATGGTCCAGGCCAATCTCACGATCGTCCTGGCCGATCAGTTCAAATCAGA
>NW_021431730.1:0-272 GCF_001605985.2 Dendrobium catenatum | reverse complement strand
TGCCGTCGCCTGATCCGTCTGTAACGGTCTACCAAAAATGGTACCCAAAGCATGTAACACCTTAGGATTAAAAAAATGCAAAAAAAGGCGACCTTCGGTTGCCAGAGTTCATATAGGAACGATCGGAGATTCTTCCTTAATGTCAAAAAAAGGCGTCCATTTGAGCACACGCATTTGACAATTATGAATGAAATAAGACCTTCTAGCAAATACTCTGCTATAGTCTAAATCATTCGACAATTGAATAGCCACATGCCTAGCATCCAGTAATC
>NW_021431729.1:0-299 GCF_001605985.2 Dendrobium catenatum | reverse complement strand
CATTTCATAAATATTTCAAAAGTCCACTCAAAATCCATAAATCCATAAATCCCAAAAATTCCAAAATATTTAAAATTGAAATAAATCCATCAAAATACTTAAAGCAGAATCCATCCACCATCCGCAATAGTTTGCCGAGGTGGACAAATCTAAAAATTACTTCAGCTCACAAAGAGCCAAATGCTTAGTCGAAAATATCACTAGGATCCATTCTCAAACAATCTCCTGCCAGTAAGGACGTGGTACTAGTCCTCTAACCGGAGGTTTTGCCGCCAAATGGCACCGCATGATAAACGGTT
>NW_021431728.1:0-327 GCF_001605985.2 Dendrobium catenatum | reverse complement strand
CTAGCTTTTTTTTTACTGTTTAACAACTTTTAATAAAGATTATCATCATACATGCCTACATAGAACTTTGAATTAAAAAAAATAAAAAAACTTATATATATACCGAGAATATGTACAGTGAGATGATAAATTTAAAAAAAAGGCAATTCAAACACATCCAAAATTTTATCGAATGTTCTCACTTACAGTTTCCATTCCAGCAACTGGGAAACTAAAATGCAAGAACTCAATTTCCCTTTAGATCGTTTCAAAAAATAAAAAGTTATAAAGAATAAGACGTGAGAAATCACAAATTTTCATTACAAAAGTGAATTACAGCTCCTCTCC
>NW_021431727.1:0-212 GCF_001605985.2 Dendrobium catenatum | reverse complement strand
TACTTGGAGGGTGCCTCCGGGGAGTGGATGTAGGTCTTATTTTTACTGAACCACTATAAATCTGATGTTCTTTACTTTTTCGCTTTTTATTTTATTTTATTATTTACAACTTGTGGTTGAAAAATCTTTTTTTTTCTAAAAAATTCACTAAAAATTAAGTTTTATTTTTCAAAGTTGTTCAAATTTTTTAAATACCAATTCACCCCCCCCCC
>NW_021431726.1:0-282 GCF_001605985.2 Dendrobium catenatum | reverse complement strand
TTTGGATTTTTACATTAGGGATCATGGTTAGAGGCAATGAAAAGGGGTCTGCGTCATTGCGGATGGACCCTTCTTGGAAATATAATATACAAGTTGACATAGGCGTCGGAGAGAAGAGCTATGTTTATTTGAAATGCAATTTTTGCGATAAAGTGGTGAAGAGAGGTGTTACCCACATGAAGGAACACCTATCTCGCTCGCACAAAAATGTAGCACCCTGTGCAAAAGTGCCGGACAATGTGAAAGAAGAAATAAGTGCTTACATGAAGAAAACTTCCACTG
>NW_021431725.1:0-423 GCF_001605985.2 Dendrobium catenatum | reverse complement strand
GTGGCTTTGGGGTGTAAGTCTATGAATGATTTGGCCTATTCTTTTTCTTTCAAGTTATGGTACAACTTTCATGCTAATTTAAGCCTTTGGGATAATTTTATTGTTTCCAAATGTTGTGGGGAGAAACATCCCACCATGTGTTATTTTAACAAAGGTAATTCTAAAGTGTGGCAGCACCTATGCAAAGTTAAATGGGTTATTGAGCCTTTTATCTTTTAAGGCCTTCATGGTGGTAATACTTTCTTTTGGTAAGATTGTTGGTTGGGGGGTCAATCAATTGACTCTATTATTAATACTTCATCAAATGTTATTGTGAAGGAGAGTTTTTTTTTTATGATAATTATTAGGATTTTTTAGAAACTTTCTAGTGTTCATCTTGATTTTATTTTTCAACTAATTTTGGAGCTCCCTCTGAATACTAAT
>NW_021431724.1:0-334 GCF_001605985.2 Dendrobium catenatum | reverse complement strand
GACCTACCTGGCATGAATCCAAATTGATTTTGAGAAAGACTTTGCTAGAAATTATTAAAATTGATCTTTATTATTATATTTAAATGAGAATTTGACTCTTAAAATCTTGATGTTATTGTTGTTGTTGTACATATAATATTAAAATTTTATATTTATTTAGAAAAATAAAATAAAAATTTTAAATTGTATTAACGCTTTATTTGGAATAGGTTTTAAACTATTTTTTTATAAGAAAAATAGTTAGTAAAAAAATAATGTTCTTGGAAGATAGCTTTTTCACAATTATTTTAAATTTTTATCTTAAAAAAATTGTATTTTAAAAATATTTTAAAAA